>NW_028270157.1:8087653-8242845 GCF_037043375.1 Chiloscyllium plagiosum
AGTACAATGTAACTCTGCAAGTACAAATTCACCCACAAAATATATGTGTACATGTGGGTCTGTGTGTGTCTGTGTGTGTGTGTGTCTGTCTGGGTTGGGGGTTGTGAGTGTGAGAAAGTGTATGTGTGTGTGTGTGTAGTGAGTGCAGAGTGTCTTAAGTCTGTGAGTGGGTGCATGTGAGAGCGTGGGAGTGTGTGTGTCTGTAAGGGTGTGTGTGGGTGTCTGTGTGCGCATCTGTGTGTATGTGTGTATAGGAGTGTCTGTGTGTGTGTGCGCGAGTGTGTGTGTGTGTGTGTGTAGGAGTATCTGTGTGTGTGTGTGTGTATAGTGCAATGGTGGTCACCTATAATGTGACATGAACCTAAGGTCCCAGTTGAGGCCCTCCCTATGGGTACCGAACTTAGCTATCAGCCTCTGCTCATCCACTTTGTACACCCCAGTCCAACATCAGCATCTCCAAATCATGACCCTAAACCTATGCCCTCTAGTTCTGGACTCCCCGACCCCAGGGAAAAGACTTTATCTATTTATCTATCCATGCCCCTCATAATTTTGTAAACCTCTATAAGGTCACCCCTCAGCCTCCGATGCTCCAGGGAAAACAGCCCCAGCCTGTTCAGCCTCTCCTTATTGCTCAAATCCTACAACTCTGGCAACATCCTTGTAAATCTTTTCTGAACACTTTCAAGTTTCACAACATCTTTCCGATAGGAAGGAGACCAGAATTGCATGCAATATTCCAACAGTGGCCTAACCAATGTCCTGTACAGCCGCAACATGACCTCCTAACTCCTGTACTCAATACTCTGACCAATAAAAGGAAAGCATACGAAATGCCTTCTTCACTATCCTATCTACCTGCGACTCTCTGGGACCTTACCATTAAGTGTATAAGTCCTGCTAAGATTTGCTTTCCCAAAATGCTGCACCTCGCATTTATCTGAATAAAACTACATCTGCCACCTGTCAGCCCATTGGCCCATCTGGTCAAGATCCTGTTGTAATCTGAGGTAACCCCCTTTGCTGTCCACTACACTACACTACACTACAAGGAATTAAGGGCTACGGGGAGAATGCGGGTAAGTGGAGTTGAAATGCCCATCAGCCATGATTGAATGGCGGAGTGGACTCGATGGGCCGAATGGCCTTACTGCCGCTCCTATGTCTTATGGTCTTACACCTCCAATTTTGGTGTCATCTGCAAACTTACTAACTTTACCTCTTATGCTCGCACCCAAATCATTTATGTAAATGACATAAGGTAGAGGACCCAGTACCGATCCTTGTTGCACTCTACTGGTCACAGCCCTCCATGACTTCCCTCTGTCGTCTACCTTTGAGCCAGTTCTGTATCCAAATGGCTAGTTCTCCCTGTATTCCATGAGCTCTAACCTTGCTAACCAGTTTCCCATAGGGAAACATCAAACACCTTAATGAAGTCCATATAGATCACATCTACCGCTCTGCCCTCATCAATTCTTTTTGTTACTTCTTCAAAACACTCAATCAAGTTTGCGAGACATGATTTCACACACACAAACCATGTTGACTATCCCTAATTAGTCCTTGCCTTTCCAAATACATGTACATCCTGTCCCTCATGATCCCATCCAACAACTTGCCCATCACTGAGGTCAGGCTCACGGGCCTATAGTTCCCTGGCTTGTTCTTACCACCCTTCTTAAACAGTGGCACCCCACTGGCCATCCTCCAGTCTTCCGGCACCTCACCTGTGACTATTGATGATACAAATATCTCAACAAGATGCCCAGCAATCACTTCCCTAACATCCTACATCCCATGAGTGAGTTTAAAAAAAAACCCTCAACTGATGGCAAAACTAACCTTTTGTCTCTTTAAAGGAATCATCCACTCATGGTAACTGTGGATGAGGATTGCCATTTGGTTCATTCGATCATTAAGATGCTACCTTCTCCTCATCATTGTATCTAAAATTATTCATCCTTTGATTCCGAATCTACCCAGATTTTAATTCTGCTCCAAGCAATTGTTGAGATAGAAACTGAGACACTATGCTTTGTGGATAGAGTTTATTTACTACTCAGTCTTACAGTTCTTTCCACACACCATTCCCATCTGTTCTCCCTCTAAAGATATTTTCTAATCAACCCATTCAGTGATGTTATTAGATACTGCTGGAGCAGATGGCACCTGAACTCAGGCCTCCCAGCTCAGAGATAGGGACACTACTGCTGTGCCACAACAGCCCCTAAATCCCTCCTTTACAACTACCTGGCCATTTCCTCATCAGTTAACCAATTACCTTATTAACTGCCAGATTAACACGCAAATCTTTAACATATTCATCACTTTATTAGAAGTTTAATCCCATGATCAGCTGTAAGTGTTCATTTAACTAGTTTGGACTACACTCCATTCAGATGGTAGATCTCCTCTGAAAACCTCTTTCAACTTCATCTTTAACTAGTTTAGCAGCACCCATGAAGTAGTTATTTTACATATTAAATTATATTTGGCACTGTTCCAGCTACTTACATGTTTTGTCCAACTTTTTGTATCGTTTCAGAGCTGTCAATATGTCAAAAATACTAGGATAACAAGTAAATAGCTGCTCTTTGTTTGAGACAGCTCATGTTAACTAAAATGACTCAGAATAGAATTGAATCCCTACAGTGTGAAAACAGGCTGTTTGGACCAACAAATCCACAATGACCCTTCAAAGAGTAACCCACCCAGACCCATTCCCCTAGCCTATTACTTGACATTTCCTCTGACTAATGCACCTAACCTAGACATCCCTGAACACTATGGGCAATTTGATATGGCCAATTCACCCTAACCTGCACATCTTTGGACTGTGGGAGGAAACTGGAGCACCTGGAGGAAATCCACATGGACACTGGGAGAATATGCAAGCTCCACACAGACAGTTGCTTGAGGCTGGAATCAAACCCAGGCCCCTGGTGCTGTGAGGCAGCAGTGCTAGCCACCGAGTCATCCTGCTTGCTTCATGTTACATTATATACCTTAACCACCCTCCCATGGAGACATTAATTTGTTTAAGTCCCAGGTGAAATATTAAAATACAGAACCCAAACTCACATTAAACCACATTCAGCTATTGAGATTAATACTTTTATAAAATATTGACTTTTGATCATCTGCCAGAGTTGGTTTTCTCATGCTTACCTGCTGATGGTAGCCTTCTCTGAATTTGTCAGTTTCGTACAGTCATCATCCATACCACATTCACTGTTACTGTCATCAGCCTCCGTATTAACTCTCTTAAGCTCCATGCGATCCATACTTCTTGTCAAAATAAGACCAGTCCAAAAGGAAAAAAAACCAAATACAGTGGTCCTTTAAATCTTTCAGGAGGCTCGATACCTTTTCAACTTCAATATTTACTTCTTGGACACAGCGTTCTGTTGAATAAAAGTAAGGAAAACAAATGACGTTAGTTTAATATTCTCTGTGTAACAACTAGCATACCTATTCCAAACAGTTACCCTTCTTTAAAATATCGAAGGGAGGGTTGTCATACACTTGCCAGGGTAACCAGTCTTGCCATTGACAATCAGAGTTTCACTATGTAACCAAGCAGGCTGCAAACAGAATACAGTGAGAGTACCATAAAGATAATGTGGAAATATTTGCACAATCCATAAGCCCACAAACAAACAGAACATATGTCTCCAAGTGCTTGTCCTTTCTCTCCATCATAATATATCATTTGAACATGGACTCCTTAGAATCTCTAGAGTGTGGAAACAGGCCCTTTGGCCCAACAAGTCCACACCGACCCTCCAAACAGTATTCCAACCAAACCCATTCCCCTACCCTATTACTCGACATTTACCCCTGACTAATGCACCTAACCTACACATCCCTGAACACTACGGGCAATTTAGCACAGAGTATAATGCTTAATGGAAACTGGATAAGAATTTGAACAAAAGAAATATTAAAACGAGGGATAAGAGATCACTATTAAAGCAGTTAACTTCATCTGAACTGCAAGAGGAGTCAAATGGCAGAACTTAGTGTTGAATTCAGTAACGTGGATTAGTTGAATTTGGAAAACACTTTGAGATGATGGTGGAAGTAGACTCAAATAGGGCTTTCAAAAGGAATTCAATATATATTTGGAAGGGAAAAGTTTGTGGGGCAGTACGATTATAGTTCAATTGCTGTCCCCAAGAGCTGGCATAAGCACAATGAAGTGAATGGCCTTCATCTATGCTGGCTCAGTGAAATGTAGTAAAAATACATTGCAGGGTTCGCTTGTGACACAGTGGTAGTGTCTCTACCCCTGGACCAAGAGACTTGGGTTCAAGTCCCATTCATTCCAGAAGTCTGTAATAACATCTCTCTGAATATGTTGATTAGAAAAATAGATTAAAACTAAATTGTACTGCCAACAAATAATCATACAAATAAGTTTGGAGGTGCTCAAAATAAGTAGTTGAGGACTAAATACATGGAGTTTAATTTAGATAAATATGAGATGCTACATTTTGGGAAGGCGAATTGGGGCAGCACTTTTACACTTAAATGGTAAGGTCCTAGGGAGTGTTGCTGAACAAAGAGTGCAGGTTCATAGCTCCTTGAAAGTGGAGTTTCAGGTAGATAGGATAGTGAAGGCAGCATTTGGTATGCTTTCCTTCATTGGTCAGAACATTGAATATAGGAGTTTGGGAGATCGTGTCACGGTTGTACATGACATTGGTTAGGCCACTTTTGGAATACTGTGTGCAATTCTGGTCTTCCTCGTATAGGAAGAATATTATGAAACTTGAAAGGGTTCAGAAAAGATCTAAAAGAATATTGCCAGGGTTGGAGGGTTTGAGCTATTGGGAGAAGCTGAAGAGTCTGGGCCTGTTTTCCAGGAGCATAGGAACCTGAGAGGTGACCTTATAGAAGTTTATAAAATCATGAGGGGCATGAATAGAGTAAATAGACAAGGCTGTTTCCTTGGGATGGGGGAGTCTAGAACTAGGGGGCATAGGTTTAAGGTGAGATGGGAGAGCTACAAAAGGGACCGAAGGGGCAACTTTTTCACACAGAGGGTGCTGGCTGTATGGAATGAGCTGCCAGAGGAAGTGGTGGAGGTTGATACAATTACAGCATTTAAAAGGCATCTGGATGGGTATATGAATAGGAAGGGTTTAGTGGGATATGGGCCAAGTGCTGGTAAATGGGACTAGATTAATTTAGGGTATCTAATTGGCATGGATGAGTTGGACTGAAGGGTCTGTCTCCATGCTGTATATCGTTATGACTCAATAACAGGTGTATTATTTTGTTTTCCTGTCCAGCGGCCTAGGCAACAAATGACCAATTATGTTAATTGTGTATCAATCATGGTCAGCTATAGGGACTGCAAGTTGTTGATTGGGCTGTTACTTGAGTATATAGAAACATAGGAAATAGGAGCAGCAGTTGGTCATTCGGCCCTTCGAGTCTGCTCCGCCATTCAATATGATCATGTGTGATCATTCAAATCAATACCATGTTCTTACTTTCACCCCATGCCCTTTGATTCCTTTAGCCCTAAAAACTATATCCAACTTCTTCTTGAAGACATTCAATGTTTTGGCCTCGACCATAAGATAGATACTCTAATCAACCTGTTCAGACAAATTATGACACAACTTTGGTACTTGAACCCAGATCTCCAGAGATAGGGACATTATCATTGCACCGGAAGAGCTTGAAACATCAGACAGACAATTTGCTTTTAGCTGAAATTATTTTGTCTGCAGCACTCATTGAGGTAGTCAGAAATTAGCCATAATCCACAATCCATTAGAGAGATATTCAATTGCTTCAGAGCTTAAAAAGCACCATTCTGATCAAATGTGGAGTAAGGAAAAAAGGGAGATCTCCATGAACTCGCCATTATGGGACTGAATCAGTGTTACTGGCATTTCTCTGCACCATAGGCGAGCTATTGGATCTACTAATTCCACTCTGTCCCAATTCAATGTTCTGGGTTTTCAGAACACACAGCATGATTGCTCAATACAACACATTGATCATGCCAATAACTAAGCACTCCCCAAATATTTACCCTTTACAACCAGTATTATCAAACTTTGTAACTGACTGAAGTCACTCTAATAGTTGTTTTAGGAATTGTGCAATAATGGGAGATGATTAAATAGAAACCTCATTGATAATCAGGCTGCACTATTTATTAAAGTGACAAAGTGAATTTGATACTATAGAAAACACTGCTAAAGGTAGATTTCGAGGGGGTTATGGGTCAGGTGCAGTGCCTAGCTGGAGCCTGGGTTGAACTGGGAAAAAGGCACACGCCTCAGTACATCGGGAGCAAGACAGTGCTGCATTTTAAGGAGAAACAATATCTGGTTCCATGCTCTAGGTTAGGAAATTACTCAAACAAGCAGAAGTAGTGGTGTAACTCGATGTTCCACATATTGTGGATGCTCAGTACCAACACATGGACAATGCTGAGACAAACCTTGTTCGACGAGACATCGAAGACAAGACAAAATTATATTTTTGCTTTTGCAATTACAATTTGTTTGGTACCCTCTCATGCACTGTTACAGTTTTGGCTCAACTCTTGCCCATGGATTAGAAGGGTATGGATTCAATTCAATTGAATTGAACACAATCCAGACTGTGCAAAGGCTATGCTGCACTGTCAGTGATCCTATTTTTCAGAAGAGCCATTAAACTTTAGCTCTGTCTGCCCTCACAGATGGGACTTTAAGGCCTCATGCTTGATTTTGAAGCAAATAGAGGCATTATCCCCAATATCCTTAATCTCTTATTGAGAGGTTGCTTATCTGGTCATTTTATGATTGCTGTTTGTAGGAGCTTGCTGTGTACAAATCATCATTTGTATTTCCTTAATTCTAATAATGGCAACAAGTCAAGAGGCCTTTATTAGATTTAAAACTGGTTGGGATTTGCTGCTGTTATGAAAGGTGCTATAAAAATGCAAATCTTTGGTAGTACAGCACCCTCTCAGCACTGCATTGACACAGCGTGCAGTGTTTTGGATGAGTGTGGGCAAATGAGCAAATTAAATCAAGACCCTGTGTGCCCTACCCAGTAAAGTATGGCATTATTGCAAAGATAAGGCCAGTTCTCCCTGGTGCCCAGGCCGATAGTGATTCCTCAATGGATATCATTAAAGATCAATCATCTGGCTA
The DNA here is from genome assembly GCF_037043375.1 of Chiloscyllium plagiosum. Classification (NCBI taxonomy): domain Eukaryota; kingdom Metazoa; phylum Chordata; class Chondrichthyes; order Orectolobiformes; family Hemiscylliidae; genus Chiloscyllium; species Chiloscyllium plagiosum. The sequence continues at coordinate 8,094,823 of NW_028270157.1, forward strand.
TTATCACATTGTGCAGTCAGAATATGCACAAGTTGACTGTCGCATTTCTTGCATTGCAGCAGTGACCGCAGTTCAGAAATCTTTTATTGTCTATACATTTTGAGATATCAGAGATTCAAAAACATTCACGAGTCTAAATTGCAAGCCTGTGAATTCTGTGTCGGTCTGAGGTTAGTGGGGACTGACTCAGTGGGATGGTGAGAGGGGGAGAAGAGCTGTTCTTACCTCTGGCAGAGGGGATGATGTGGGTGCTATTCTGTGATTAAGCGGGCACAGTCTCTGTGGTTTCTGCACCGACTGCATTCAATCTAGCTCTGTATTTTTGCTGCTACACCTTGCTCGGTGATGGTGAATCCCTGTCCTTTAGACTCTCTACACCTTGCACCAATCTCTCTGAGCTTTTCAATTCCGGCTATCCTGTTTCAAGCAAAGGGGGCAGGCTTGGCATCTCAGAACGTGGTGTCCCTTCACCACCAACACCCCCTCCCCCCAATCTGGCTATGGAGAGTCTGTGCCATGGTCTGCTCTAACCCATTCTTATCAGAGTGTCAAACAGAGTCCTCGTCGTATTAAAACCAGTGTCCCATCTGAATTCTGCCAAGGTTTGATCGAGTTAGAAGTATACCACATTATTGGTTGCTAACCAGCACATCCTATATGAAAAGTGAAACTTTTCTAATGTGAATCAATGTGCAGTACCCGCTGGTTAATTCTTAAATAAAAATCGTCTGCCTTGAACTTATTCATGTAATTATGCTGTGCTGAATAGAGAATTTAAATAAATGAGAATGAGAAAAGCATGACTGGTATGAAAAATATCCTGCTGGCATCAGCGTTTGATATTATCATCATCTGAAAATATATCTGAGACAGAAATTGTTGTGGACAGTGGCAGATGGTAGCTAAAAATACCCCTGCTGCCTGGCTTGTCAATTCTCTGGCTCCCCCTCTAAACCCTACCTCCATTCAATGGGTAGAGGACAGCTCTTGAAGACTCAATGGAGGCCTATTAAAGGAGGCAAACTAGACAAACTTCAGGAAACGCTCAATCTTCTGGAGGTGGGGTTACAAATCAGGAAGTGGCATTGAGTGGCAGACCAGTGGGAATGGGCAATGCTGTAGGTAAACCATGGAGACCCATATGGGTGCAGGAATCTTCCTCCATGTCATTTAAGGGACACTTCCGGGAGCATCATAATGAGCAGCTATTTTCCCCAAGAGTAGGTTCAGGACCCAGAGGAGTCCTGACCTTTAATTCCCAACCTGGGGGATGTCTTACCCAATGTCACACACAGAATCATAGTTAAACTACCTCATTCTTTCATTAGACTGACAATATAAATCCAACTTTCTTGAAGCATCACAGGAGAAGTCCCTGGTAAATAATGGCACAGTCTTAGCTTTTTCAATGAAATTATTGAAAGCAAAATTCTTTCTTGGTTTAACGGAGAACAAGTCTGTGTTATTACAATTGCATATCCTTTACTTTCATTGCGGTGTGCCTGAGGCACTGATACAGTCAATGCAAACAAGTAGCAAGTGCCAAAATTTAAAATCAAATAGATATCTATCTGAGAAAATAGTTTCATGCCTCAACTTGGATATACCAATTGGTGAACAAATCCCTTGCTTAGTTTAGAACTCATTTAATATGAGCAAAACTTACACGGAACAGTTTCAAAGTGTGATTAAGATGCCAATGCATTTGTAGTGACCCCCAGGGAAGAATATTTCAATGGTTTATTCATCCTCAAAAAGCCAAGGATGACAAAGATTGGAAACAGAAACCATTGGCCTGTCTAGGAATAATAGGTCTTTTAGGATAATGCTGGTGCACTGATGACTGCGTACTGTTACCAAGGGCTTGAGTGCAATATAGCCTGATGGGAATGTAAAAAAGGTATTGGAGATGTTGGCACAACATTCCTGCTGAAACAAAGTATTTTCTGATGACATAATCCCAGTTAACTTGGCATTCCTCTGATTGCATTAATGAAGTTCCGATGCAAAGGTACAAATTGCTTTGTTAAAGTATACTTTAGAAATGTCCAGCAAAGGAAGTGTTATGTAAGTTGTGAGGATTTTCATTAGCAGACAGAAGGGAATAAAAAGGAGAAACAATTATTTTGTTCCAATTGTGGTTAATCACAATTTCCAGCTTCCCAATTAAACTATTTCTTCCAGTAAACTCAACGGAGCATGGGTTTTTGCTGTTCTAGGTGGGAATAAATTATTTGTTGGCCTGAAACTAAAGCACGAAGTAGAAATTTTGTTTGATTATGAGAAGCTGCTTCATCCAAAGGTATACATAAATACACAATGATTCAATATAGTGAAGCTTTTCATGTATAAAATGATCATAAAATGCAATCATTTGATTTGGAGGCATTAAACTGAAATTGCTCAATGCTGAATTTGCATAAAAATACTGCAATAGTTGCAAAGTAATAACATGTGCATTATAAAATATTTTAAAGACATCTCAGGCTAACTTACCAAAAATAACCAAGTCCCTTCAGATAATTCAAGCAACGAGATGCAGATTCTTTAATCTTTCTGCTTAAAATCAAACCTTCATAATTCTGAAACTCAACCTCTTTTGACTACCTGGAAATAAAAAAAAAACGAATTAAACAATGTTGATTTTAAAATATACATTAATCATATACTTCAAAACATATATTTTAAAAGCAATTTTGTAAACGCAAATATTCCTGACAAAGGTGCTTAAAATTCATGGTCCATTCCTCTTCATTTAAAGTTGATTTAATTTAATTATTTCAATTGTAATTCTGAAAAAGATATAAAAACATAAAATACTGGAAATAGTCAACAGGCTTGGCAATATCTGTGGACAGAGGGAAAGACCGTTCACATTTTTAGTCAAGTTTCCCTTTTTAAAGTGTGCAATTACTTTTTGCAGGATAATTTAATCAGAAATTGACTTTCAATAAAGGTCTTTTGCTTAAGAAATCAGTCTGGGTAACCCTTACCTCTTCCAGAATGTTAGGGTTTGAACCCTACTCCAGGACCTGAATGTTTAATCAGAGTTTATTTTCCAGTAGAATACTAGCTTTCCGGTATCCTAGGCAACAGTTATCTCTTAACAAACAGCACCAGAACTCTTTAATTGCCAATTTGTCACATGACTGTTTATGAAGCCCAAATGTGTGTAAATTGGCAGCAGTGTTTTCCTACTTTACAACAGAGCTACACTTTAAAAGTGATTATTTTGCCAATGAGAACTTTGGGATGTCCTGAGATTGTGAAAGACACTAACTAAATGCAATTATTTTATTTCCTTTTTGCCCACTCTTGTTTGGAAAGTTCTGACTCTTGCCAAGTTACGATTTGACAGACATTAGTTGCTCTCTAGTACACCTCTCAGAATCAGCTGAAGTGTTAAACAAGCCGTGTGGCACTGACTGTCAAAGTTGGTGTATCGTCCACTTCAATACCAAATCTGATAGCAGGCTGGGGATATCAACCAAGTAATGCCCAGGTAACATAGAACATAGAACAGTACAGCATAGAACACGCCCTTCAGCCCACGATGTTGTGCCGACCACTGATCCTCATGTATGCACCCTCAAATTTCTGTGACCATATGCATGTCCAGTAGTCTCTTAAATGTCCCCAATGACCTTGCTTCCACAACTGCTGCTGGCAACACATTCCATGCTCACACAACTCTCTGTGTAAAGAACCCGCCTCTGACATCCCCTCTATACTTTCCTCCAACCAGCTTAAAACTATGACTCCTCATGTTAGTCATTTCTGCCCTGGGAAATAGTCTCTGGCTATCCACTCTATTATCTTGTATGCCTCTCATTATCTTGTATACCTCAATTAGGTCCCCTCTCCTCCTCCTTTTCTCCAATGAAAAAAGTCCGAGATCAGTCAACCTCTCTTCATAAGATAAGCCCTCCAGTCCAGGCAGCATCCTGGTAAACCTCCTCTGAACTCTCTCCAAAGCATCCACATCTTTCCTATAATAGGGTGACCAGAACTGGACGCAGTATTCCAAGTGCGGTCTATCCAAAGTTTTATAGAGCTGCAACAAGATCTCACGACTCTTAAACTCAATACCACTGTTAATGAAAGCCAAAACACCATATGCTTTCTTAACAACCCTGTCCACTTGGGTGGCCATTTTAAGGGATCTATGTACCTGCACACCAAGATCCCTCTGTTCCTCCACACTGCCAAGAATCCTATCCTTAATCCTGTACTCAGCTTTCAAATTCGACCTTCCAAAATGCATCACCTCACATTTATCCAGGTTGAACTCCATCTGTCAAATCTCAGCCCATCTCTGCATTCTGTCAATGTCCCACTGCAGCCTACAACAGCCCTCTATACTGTCAACGACACCTCCAACCTTTGTATCATCTGCAGACTTGCTGATCCATCCTTCAAACCCCTCATCCAAGTCATTAATAAAAATTACAAACATTAGAGGCCCAAGGACAGAGCCCTGTGGAACACCACTCACCACAGACTTCCAGGCAGAATATTTTCCTTCTACTACCACTCGCTGTCTTCTGTTGGCCAGCCAATTTTGTATCCAGACAGTTAAGTTCCCCTGTATCCCATTCCTCCTGACCTTCTGAATGAGCCTACCATGGGGAACCTTATCAAATGCCTTAACTTCAGTCCATCTTCACCTATCTGTGGCCACTCAAGATATCTTCGCAAATTCTAAATTCACGTTGTGCTTTACGATATACAGAGTTGCCACTGCGATTTCCAAGTGGAAAACAGTACTGATGATTCTCCATTTAAAAGTATTTTGATTGCAAAAACTACATTTGATGTGGAGGTGCTGGTGTTGGACTGAGGTGGACAAAGTCAGAAGTCACAACACCAGGTTATAGTCCAACAGATGTATTTGAAATCACAAACTGCCCCTTCATACCATTGTACTCCTCCTGCTCTTCTATTACCGTTAAGAACTTTGACTTCACCTGAAGGGGCAGAGCTCGGACAGCGTGTGATTTCAAATAAATCTGTTGGTGTCATGATCAAAACTACATTTGGTTTTGAATAAAGAAAATTCATAAGACTTGAGGCATAATGCTTTTCAAATACATTATTTTGGAATACTTTTCAACATAAATTACTGACACAGCTCAAGATAATGTGACATCACATTATCCACTTTCATTATTTGCATTTTATTCCTGCATTATTGAATAAAGAAACCTCATTTGGTAATATTTCAGAGTTCATGATTGTTTGGCAGAATGAGAAAAACTTACAAAAGTATTATTCTGCAGCGTAGCTTAATCAATCGCTGATTGAACATTAATTTCTAAAATTACTGTAATACAGGATGATAAATGGAATCTCAAATTTCCAAGTTAATGTTGATCACGCTTTCTGTGCACCTTCTCTGCAGCAGTAACATTATATTCCTCATTATGTCCTATTACCCTAATATACTTTGTATGGTATGATCTGCCTGTACTGCACGCAAAACAAAGCTTTTCACTGTACCTAGGTATATCTGACAATTATAAATCAACTCAACATTTTTCAAAGTGCCATCAGAAAGAAATTGACCAGTATTCAATGTCATTTCTTTGATAAAATGGATTCAGCAATCCTAACTGTAACAGTGACTGCACACATCTCAGAAAATCAATTCTATTGCAATTCCATAATCTTGTTGAAATAAAAAAAGCATAACAGCTAAAATGTTTAAATATGTAAGTGAACAGAAATATAGGAGTTTATAAATTCATTCAATTACATAAATTATTACCTTAATCCCTGTGTCAAAACTCTCACTCAAATTATTGCTTAACTCTGAAAAGCAACTTTTGTACTGTTGTACATCGGACCGTTGGCTGATTGCATCAGATGGACAGGTGAGCGGATGAATAAAAAAAGAGGGGAGTAAACTAAAAGAGCCAATCATCAAATGTACCAAACCCAACGCTTCCATTTAAAGCCTACTTACGTCAGTGACACGAAAGAGCAGTATCTTATCCAAAATCAAGATTAACCCAAGCCCTAGTTCACCTATCAATCTGGTAGCACAGCAACATTCTACACCATCCTTCCAAAATAGGTCTCATTGAAAAACAAAGCATCCTCTGGACATTAATACACAATAAACAAGAATGATCTGATTGTCATGCTTTTTATTGTCTGAGCAAATACTGATTTTTAGCAGAATGTTCCCAGAAGTTATTTTTCACTTTAAGCTTTCCTTTCACGTTTGTATGTTCAAAGACACAAAACACCATCAGGTTTAAAAACAACAAACATTAGATAATTTCGAGCATGATATCAAAATCAATGTGGTGGCTTAGTAGTTAACACTGCTGCCTCACCACACCAGGGCTCAGGTTCGATTCCACCCTCAGGCGACTGTCTGTGTGGAGTTTGCACATTCTCCCTGCATCTGCGAGAGTTTCCTCCCACAGTCCAACCCAATTAGGTGGGTTGGCCAGATTAGGTAAATGCAGGGTTACCAGGGATGGGGTGGATCTGGGTAGAATGCTCTTCAGAGGGCCATTGTGGACTCTTTTCACACTGTCGGGATTCTATGATTCTACGTATTAATTGTAAGCTTATTTGGGTTTTAAACAGCTGAGATTGCAGGAAACATGAGACACAGCACAGTGCTCTACAGCATTTATGATCTGGGAGAAAAATGAGAGAGAGAGAGAGAGAGAGAGAGAGAGAGAGAGAGAGAGAGAGAGAGAGAGAGAGAGAGAGAGAATGCGTTGGGTTTGGATTTCAATGCTTTGGGCATTGATAAATATTTAAAATTCATTCACAGGATGAGTACAGTGTTTATTGCTTGTCCCTAATGGCCCTTAGATTAGATTAGATTCCCTACAGTGTGGAAACAGGCCCTTCAGCCCCACAAGTCCACACCAACCCTCCGAACAGCAACCCACCCAGACCCATTTCCCTTTGACTAGTGCATCTAACACTACGGGCAATTCAGCACAGCCAATCCAACTAATCTGCACATCTTTGGACTGTGGGAGGAAACTGGAGCATCCCCACGCAGACACAGGAAAAATGTGCAAACTCCACACAGACAGACAGTCACCCGAGGGTGGAATCAAACCTGGGTCCCTGGCACTGTGAGGCGGCAATGCTAACCACTGAGCCACTTTCCCACCCCATGTTAAGAGTCAAAAGTTAAGAGTCAAAAGGTGTGGCGCTGGAAAAGCGCAGCAGGTCAGGTAGCATCCAAGGAGCAGGAGAATCGACATTTCGGGCGTAAGCCCTTCATCAGGAATGTGGGGAAGAATGTTGCCTCCCACAGTAACCCCCCAAACACCTGAGCAGTTTTCTTAAAGGATGGTACTGCCTGCTCTGGAATTTACAAGGATCTTTAATAGGGGTCAAAACAAATGCTTGGGTCTTGCTGCGGTCAATCACAACCTCCTAACACAGCCAAATATTAACTTCCAAACTCACTTCAACCGAGCATTGAAAAGGGGTCATCCCTGGACCATTGGTCAGGTAACTTTGAAAGATTTGTCAAAGCCAATGACTCTTCAATGACAGTGCCATCGACCACAGGTCGTCAAAAAGAAATGATGTGTGGGAGAGGAGTGGTATTATCACTACACTGTTGATCCAGAGACCCAGGTAATGTTTTGGCGACCAGGGTTTGAATCCTGCCTTGGCAGATGGTGGAATTTGTATTCAACACAATATCTGGAATTTAGTGTCGGAAGATGACCACGAATAGACTATTGTTGATTGTTAGAAAAACCCATCTGGTTCACTACAGTCTTTTAAAGGAAGGAAGCTGCTTTCCTCACCTGGTCTGGCCTACGTGTGACTCCAAGCCCACAGCAACGTGCTTGACTCTCTGGAATGGACAATAAATACTAGCCTGGAGATAAAAGAACCGCAGATGCTGGAATGCAAAGGTAGACAGGCAGGAGGCTGGAAGAACACAGCAAGCCAGACAGCACCAAGAGGTGGAGAAGTCAACATTTTGGGTGTGACCCTTGGGTTATGCCTGAAACGTTGACTTCTCCATCTCCTGATGCTGCTTGGCTTGCTATGCTCTTCCAGCCGCCTGTTTTGAATAGTTTGGATTCCAATATCTGCAGCTTTTTTTTGAAATCAAAAACAAACTGGTTGAGAGCCCAGGAGGAGTTGGTGACCACTATCAACCAGATAAAAGAGCAATAAATCCTGGAGTCAATGGGACGAGATTCCACCATGAAGGGTGGTGATCCTTCCCCACATAAGTACCATGAACTTTTTGCTGAAGAGGACAGCATTCTGTTGGATCGGAGAGATGCTGGTACCATCACCCTCTCACTAAACTGAGGAGAAATGTCAGATTGCTCCAATAGTAGTGGGGTCAGCCACCTTTATATTGTTGGGGAGATCCTGGTTAGAATATATGTCTAAAAATACTTGTGCTTATCATCGCAAAGGAAACCTCCCCGAGAACCGGTGTGGTTTCAGGGCAAACACCGGCACAACTGACATGGTACATGCACTTCGGTAAAGCCCAAGAAAAGGCGTCGTGAGTCAAACAGGACCAAAACATCTCCGTTGTAGATCTCATCGCGGTAAGCAGATATGGACTTTTGGAAACTTCTTCAAAAATCTGGATGCCCAGCCCGGCTCCTGTCAATCGGAAGCAGTTTCGTGAAAAAAATACACAGTCAAATAAAAGCAAAATGCTGCCTTCGCTGGAAATCGGAAATAAAAACAGAAAGGACTGGAGAAACGCAGCAGGTCGGGCAGCAGCTGTAGAGAGGGAGAAAGAGTTAACATTTTGAGTTTGATATGAACCTTCTTCAGAACTGAAGAGTGACATTGGACTCTAATGTTAATTCTGTTTCTCTCTTTACAGATGCTGCCAGAGTTTCTCCAGCACTTTGTGTTTATTTCATGAAACCCAGTTTGGGCAAGTCATGCACATCAGTCACCACTCGAACTGGCTCCGAATCTCCAATAGCATGCAGCAAGGGTGTGTGCTGGTCCTGACTTATTTTAGATTAGATTAGGTTCCCTACAGTGTAGAAACAGGCCCTTCGGCTCAACAAGTCCACACCGAACCTCCGAAGATTAACCCACCCATTTCCCCTCTGACTAATGCACCTAACAGTATGGGCAATTTAGTATGGCCTATTCACCTGACCTGCACATCTTTGGGCTGGGAGGAAACCAGAGCACCCAGAGGAAACCCATGCAGACGCGAGGAGAATGTGCAAACTACACACACACACACAGTCAGTCTCCAATGCTGGAATCGAACCTGGGTCCCTGGTGCTGTGAGGCAGCAGTGCTAACCACCGAGCCACCATGCCACGCCACTCACACTCTGAAGAGAATCCCACCCAGACTCAGCTCCCCCTACCCCACCCTCACTCCCTAACCCCACATTTATTCTTGTTTAAACATTGACTTACCAGTGTCTGTGTTCACTAGGGTTTAGAAGAATGAAAAAGGATTGGATTGAACTGTAGAAAGTTGGAACAGGACTGGACAGACCAGATGCAGGGAGTGCTAACCACTGAGCCACTGTGCTGCTACTTCAGAATGGCACTGCAGCAGATAACAAGAGACCTTAATGAGGGAGTTTGCGTTGGCTTCCAGAGTGAAGGGAGCCTTTTCAACCTCAGAGAAAAACAAAGGAACCACTCATCGGTAAAACATGTTTTCACTGATGGTTGCACTCTCCTGGCTCACTGGCCGTCAGACCTGCACTGTACAACATGTGTTTCTAAGGCCACACAACACTTCAGGCTAAAAGTCAATCTAATGAAACAGTAAAGTCCTGCACTCCAACAAAAGGATACAAGCCATCAAGCATTGACATCACGGGAACTGGGCTAAATGCGGTCAAGTGGTTTATCCATCTAGGGAATGGCATCTTGTTTGATGCCACCAAAGACAAAGAAAGTGAACAACAGGCATCCTAAAGCAAACTGAGTATTTGCAAAACCCTACAAATGAGTGTCGAGCAATTGCAGTCTCAGAACACAGATCAAGCTCAGCGTAGACCACCTCACCACCTTTTTGCAAAAAGTGCCGAGACATGGGGTCTGTACCAATGACGTGTACACTTTCGAAAGCTCTTCCACCAAAGCTGTCTCCCCAACATGCTCATGGTTTCCTGAAGGGATCACATCACAAACACTGGAAATGGCCAATGTCACCAGCAGCAAGACACTCTTCCTGCACAGCCAACTGTGTTGAGTCAGGCCACATTACCCAAATGGACAGTTCTGAAAATGTGTTGCTGGAAAAGCGCAGCAGGTCAGGCACCATCCAAGGAGCAAGAGAATTGACGTTTCTGGCATGAGCCCTTCTTCAGGAATTTTTCCCCAAATGGACAGTTGCCTAAGATAGTGTTGTGCCTGGAGATACCAAATCAGGAACACTCCAGAGACCATGGAGACTGAGTAAATAGCCAACATGGTAGACAAGGAGAAGTACGGGTCCAACAGTGACTATTCCTTTACCTGTTTCAACTGTGGAAGTATCTGATGGTTACAGATAAACCTGGCGAGCTACTAATGGGCCTGTACCTAATTAGTTTTCTTTCATTTGTTAATGGGATATGAACATTGCTGATTGAGTCAGCATTTATTGCCCGTCCCTAATTGCCCAGAGGATAGTTAAGAGTGAACCATATTGCTGCTGGTCTGGAGTCACATGTAGGCCAGGCCAGGTAAGGATGACAGATTTCCTTCCCAAAAAGGATGTTAGTGAACCAGGTGGGTTTTTAAATTGACGGCGGCACCACCACCTGCCCCAAAATGAGTACAAGCCTCCTGCAATCTTCAGCGATGAAGAAGTACCAAAAAGGAGAGAGTGAGGAGTGCACATTACAGCATAATGGTAAGGAACTAAAGAAAATGCTAGTCATAGCATTATTAATAAAGCAATGACCTAAGTTTGAGGCAATAACAGCAGAAATTAGAAAGCAGAGAAGTGAGAGAACACCCTGAACAGACACGGAGTTTATTTTTGTACCCTCAACAGGGATGAAAGTGAGAAAGGGAGAGTCCTTCCTCCCAACTCTATGTGAGCAGTGTTCAAAATTATAAAACTGAATCTATTGCAAACAACAAATGTTGGAGATCACAGCAGCTCAGACAGCATCCATGGAGAGCAATCTAACATTTTGAGTCTAGATGACTCTTACCAGAACTGACGCGAAGTGTGGAGGGGGGCAGCATTTATACATAAATAAAGCATGGAGGCTGTCCCCCTCCACACTTCTCATCAGCTTGGATGAAGAGTCATCTAGAGTTGAAACGTTTACTCACTCGCTGTCAATGGATGCTGGCTGACATGCTGTGATCTACAGCAATTGTTGTTTTCAGTACAGATTCCAGCATCTGCAGTAATTTGCTCCTGAATCTATTGCTATTTGTGTTGTTAATGGAGTTAAGAGCTGGCTATAAAAAGAAGCAACATTGGTGATGTTAGATACTTTTCTTTGAGGTCAGAAGAGGTAGTGAAGTCAAAATAGTTAATAGATGAACAATTGCTAAGAGTGAAACATTGTAAATAAGGAGAAATATCTATTAGTTTGATCATGTCTATATCTGGTGCCTGTAACTGTAAATTGAAGCAAATCAGACCACTGTGCAGACTGTTCCTTCCAAACAAATCGAATGGAGAGGACCTGAGGGTTGGGAGGTCAGAGAGGAATTACAATACCAAGTCATAGAAGGCCAGACTGGAATTAGTCCAACGCAATGTTTGGAATTGGTTAATTTCCTGATTTCCCAGCATATGATACCAGTTGAAATGGTGAAATCTGGTTTGTAGAGTTCCTTTAAGTGAGAGCCAGACTAGTTACTAGGCAGGACATCTTGTAGAAAATCTAGGTATTACAGGACATTAACCAGCATCGAGCCATCTCTGTACATTAGTGACTTTCTTTTAACTGGGATCAGAAAGAAATTTCCTCCCACTCCTCCCACCGTTAATTGACTGGGATTTTTCTTTGGATTTTTGTCTCCCTCTCTCAGGGAATGATGTATTACTGAGGTGTGTGTGTGTGTGTCTGTTTTGGTGCGCACGACCATTACATTTGCATGGGACAAACTGGATCCATCCAGTGGTCGTTGTTAGTTCATGGATTTGAGCAACAAGCATTTTGAGATGCAATGTTTTTAGTTTGGCTGCAGTTATCCTTCAGCAAAACAATTGGTACCTCTGGGAAGCAAATAGTTTTAAAATCACGACAAAGGTCATGTTGCGCTGCAAACAGCACAACCACTCCCCCCCTCCCCACCAGCCAAGGACAGTATTGCCTCACGTCCATGTGCCAATTGTTCAATTTTGTCCATGGAAAGTTGGCTCTTTGTCAATGCAAACATCTTTCAAAATAAAGTTTAGAACGTTTGCAGGCAGTCACTCACTACCCCCTACTCTTCAGTCAAAAATCTCGATTAGTTTAAAATAAAAATCAGAGGAGAAAGTGAGGTCTGCAGATGCTGGAGATCAGAGCTGAAAATGTGTTGCTGGAAAAGCGCAGCAGGTCAGGCAGCATCCAGGGAACAGGAGAATCGACATTTCGGGCATAAGCCCTTCTTCAGGAAACGTTGATTCTCCTGTTCCCTGGATGCTGCCTGACCTGCTGCGCTTTTCCAGCAACACATTTTCAGCTTAAAAAAAAAATCAGCCAGAGATGCACCACTTTTGATAAAAGTAGAAAAGCACTCTGCAATTCACATGTATATTGTAACTGGTATACAGCAGTCAGAAGAAATATTAGCTTGGAGTTTGTAGCTGTAATGGTGGTGAAACTCTCAGTCTTTACTGTAATTACCAAATGAAACCTACAGTAGCTTTGCTGTTCCCACGTGTAGAGCTAAATATGGAAGTCAAGAACTGACTCTCGGTGATTCTTTGATCATATCAGCTACATTGCTGAAGCCCGCATAGGTGACAATTTGGTACAAGTCACTGAACTGCTGAAAGCTTTTCTACTTTATAATCTCTCTGGTACAAACTCTTGAAAAGACATATTGCTAACAAGGTGCAACTGGGGTTTTATCCACGTATTATATCACAACTACTTCAAGAAAACCTCTCTGGCTCTGGAAGCAAATTATACATTTTTGTAATGTCAATGTTTTCCATTTTAATTCAAGCTTCCACAATATAATACAATTTCAAAAAATCATTTGTATGAAGTTTCAGCTTCTATGAGTATGCCCCAATCTTTATGATTGATATTTTCTCCCCACAAATTTAAATGTAAGCATTCTACCTCACTACCAATTAGTCAAAACTCCCAAGTTCCTTGGAGCCTGAAGGTGACCAATCAGCCTTCTCCTAGACCTTCCCAATGCCTGTCAGTCAGTCACCTGGAAAGGCACAGAGAGCAACACGATGACAAATCTTTGACTGTATTATTTCAGCACCATCACACAGAAACATGATGAAAAACCAAATCAAAGATTCACCACCTGGTTGGAGTGGCCAGTAATGGCCCACAGTTCTAACTTGTGACCAGAAAGAACACTCTCACAATTTTAACGACTAACTGTATGTCTCCAGTGGTTTTTGAGTCATAGAGATGCACAGCACGGAAACAGACCCTTCAATCCAACTCGTCCATGCTGACCAGATATCCCAAATTAACCTAGTCCCATTTGCCAGCCCTTCAAACCCTTCCTATTTATATACCCATCCAGATGCCTTTTAAATGTTGCAATTTTACCAGCCTCCACCACTTCCATACATGCACCATCTGTGTGAAACAGTTGCCCCTCAAGTCCCTTTTAAATCTTTCTCCTCACATCCTAAACCTATGCCCTCTAGCTGTGGACTCCCCGATTCTCAGGGAAAAGCCTTGTCCATTTACCCTATCCGTGCACCTCATGATTTAATAAACTTCTATAAGGTCACCCCTCAGCCACTGACAGTCCAGGGAAAACAGCCTCTCCCTATAGCTCAAATCCTCCAACCCTGGCAACATCTTTGTAAAGGACACACCAGACACGTGGAGACTGTTTAAGGAGCAATTGTTGTGAGTGATGCACAAATTTGTTCCTCTGAGATAGGTAAGAAGGGGTAAGATTAAGGAGCCTAGGATGACAAGAACAGAGGAGTTACTCGTCAAAAGGAAGAAGGCAGCTTACGTAAGTTAGAGAGAGCAAGGATCTAGCAGAGCTTTAGAGGATTACAGGCTTGCCAGAAGGGAGCTCAGAAATGGACTGAGGAGAGCCAGGAGGGAGCACGAGAAAGGCTTGGAAAGAAGGATTAGGGAGAACCCAAAGGCATTTACTCATGCGTGAGGAATAAAAGAATGATCAGGGAGAAGGTAGAGCCAGTCAGGGATAGCATAGGGTTATTGTGCATGGAGGCTGAGCAGATAGGGGAAGCCCGAAATGTGTTTGCTCCGGTTTTCACCAAGGAAGGGGACCTTGTTGTGAATAAGAACTTTGAGGAGCTGGGATACAGGCTTGAACAGATCAAGATTGATGGTGTTGATGTGCTGGAAGTTATGGCAAACATTAAGATTGATAAGTCCCCAGGGCCAGACCAGATTTATCCTAGGTTGCTTCAGGAAGTGAGAAAGGAGGTTGCTAAGCCGCTGGCGAGGATGTTTGCCTCTTCACGCTCCACAGGAGTTGTACCGGAGGATTGGAAGGAGGTGAATGTTGTTCCTCTTTTCAGTAGGGGTAATAGGGAAATCCCTGGCAATTACAGACCAGTCAGTCTTACATCCGTGGTCAGCAAAGTTTTGGAAAGGATTCTGAGGGATAGTATTCATGAATATTTGGAAAAGCATAGTGTGATTAAAGGCAGTCAGCATGGCTTTGTGAGGGGCAGGTCATGCCTCAAATTTTATTGAGTTCTTTGAGGAGGTGGCATGACAGGTCGAAGATTGAGTAGTGGATGTGGTGCATATGGGTTTCAGCAAGGCATTTGATATGGATCCCCATGGTAAGCTCATTCATAAAGTCATGAAGTATGGGATACAGGGAGATTTGGCTCTCTGGATTCAGAATTGGTTGGCTGACAGAAGACACAGAGTGGTTGTAGATGGAAAGTATTCTGTCTGCAGGACAGTGTTGAGTGGGATCCCGCAGGGCTCTGTACTTGGGCCTCTGCTCTTTGTAGTTTTTATAAATGACTTGGATGAGGAGGTTGAGAGGTGGGTTAGTAAATTTGCAGGTGACACAAAAGGTTGGAGGTGCCGTTGACAGTACTGAGGGATATTGCAGGCTGCAGCGCAACATAGACAGGATGCAGAGCTGGGCTGAGAAATGGCAAATGGAGTTCAACCTGGATAAATGTGAAGTGATGCATTTTGGAAGGTCAACCTCGAATGCTGAATATAGGATTAAAGACAGGATTCTTGGCAGTGTGCAGGATCAGAGGGATTTTGGTGTTTGAGTACATAGATCCCTCAAAGTTGCCACCTAAGTGGATAGGGTTGTTAAGAAAACATATGGTATTTTGGCTTTCATTAACAGGGAGATAGAGTTTAAGAGCTGCGAGATTTTGCTACAGCTGTACAAGTCCCTCGTGAGACCACACTTGGAATATTGTGTCCAGTTCTGGTTGCCCTACTATAGGAAAGATTCGGAGGCTTTGGTGAGGGTGCAAAGATGATTTATCAGAATGCTGCCTGGACTGGAGGACTTGCCTTATGAACAGAGGTTGACTAACCTCAGACTTTTCTCTCTGGAGAGAAGGATTGAGGTACCTGATCGAGGTATACAAGATAATGAGAGGAATGGATAGAGTCAATAGCCAGAGACTTTTCCCCAGGGCAGGATTGACTGGCATGAGGGGTCATAGTTTTAAGATATTAGGAGAAAGATATATAGGGGACCTCAGAGGAAGACTTTTTATGCAGAGAGTTGTGAATGCATGGAATGTGTTGCCAGCCGTGGTGGCGGAAGCAGAGTCATTGGGGACATTTACGCGACTGCTGGACATGCACATGGATAGCAGTGAATTGAGGGGTGCGTAGGTTAAGTTATTATATTTTACATTAGGATTAATCCCCAGCAAAACATCGTGGGTCAAAGGGCCTGTTCTGTGCTGTACTTTCCTAAATCTTTTCTGAGCCCTTTCAAGTTTCAAAACATCCAATAGGAGGGAGACCAGAATTGAATACAATATTCCAAAAGGGGCCGAACCAATGTCCTGTACAACCGCAACTTGACCTCCCAACTCCCATGCTCAAAAGGAGTTGATTGGACTGCAGGCAGACCCACTCTCTACTTTGGTTACGTAAAGTGGCATTCAGATTGGGAAACAATGTTCCCAGAGATAATAAGAAAGGAAGAAAACATTTGCATTCACTGAATGAATTACAAATCCCAAAAATTTGTCCTCAAATTGCTCCACAGCCAATTAATGAGTACAGTGTAATTACCTCTGTTTTAATTGGCTAGCAGCCTAATGCAGGGGTTTAATGCCTGTGTTGGGCAGGGAATTCTCTATGATGTCCAATCCAATGTAACAGAACCTCCAACAGCAGGCAGCAATGGTGAGCAGCAGACAAACAGGAGGCCGAAGGAACACAGCAAGACAGGCAGTGTCAGGAGATGGAGAAGTCAACCTTTGGAGTATTAACCCTTCTAGCTGTGTTCTTCCAACCTTCTGTTTGTCTACTTTTGATTCTAGTGCCTTTTTTGGCTCTAATCAATGATGAGCAATTGTGCCAAGACTTCCACCAGCAGGTGGTGATAGTGAGTGGGGGGGGGTACTGCGACAGTTGAATAGACCGTCTCGAGAAAAAAAATGTTGTTATCTTTGTGGGAAGGAGGGCTCATGAGAAGAAACACTTCCCTTTTCAACCTCTTCCCTTCTTGTTTGTAATAACCTGATGCCAGTGGAATAAAGAATCCTTGCTTCATAATGTTTGCGTCGTCTGTATTTTCAAGTCTCATAATACAGACATAGAACATAGAAACGTACAGCACAGAACAGGCCCTTAGGCCCACGATGTTGTACCAAGGTTAATCCTAATGTAAAATATAGTAACAACCTACACACCCCTCAACTCACTGCTATCCATGTGCATGTCCAGCAGTTACTTAAATGTCCCCAATGACTCTGCTTTCACCACCACCGCTGGTAACGCATTCCATGCATTCACAGCTCTCTGAGCAAAAAACCTACCTCTGACGTATCTTTTATACCTTTCTCCTAATATCTTCAAACTATGATTTCTCGTACCAGTCAATCCTGCCCTGGGGAAAGTCTCTGGCTAACCCTGACCCTGTTTTTAATAGGCGAAATTGGACTTTTAAACTGAACATGATAGTGCAACTTTCAGACTTGAACCTTCAAGTTGTGGGCGGCACGGTGGCACAGTGGTTAGCACTGCTGCCTCACAGCGCCAGAGACCCGGGTTCAATACCCGCCTCAGGCAACTGACTGTGTGGAGTTTGCACATTCTTCCCGTGTCTGCGTGGGTTTCCTCTGGGTGCTCCGGTTTCCTCCCACAGTCCAAAGATGTGCAGGTCAGGTGAATTGGCCATGCTAAATTGCCCGTAGTGTTAAGTAAGGGGTAAATGTCGGGGTATGGGTGGGTTGCGCTTCGGCGGGTCGGTGTGGACTTGTTGGGCCGAAGGGCCTGTTTCCACACTGTAAGTAATCTAATCTAATCTTAAAGATGACACACTGAAACCTCTGTCTCTTGCGTATAAAAAAACCCGAAAGATATTTCCTTTGGTGAATGGCTGAATTTATTTTGAACTGCAAACTATGCACCAATATATTTCCAGTTGAAACCTTCTCCATATCACTTTGAAAGACTATATAGACTGACATGCACTTAAGTACAAGCTCAAATTAGATTCTTACCTAAATAGACCATGGGAATAAGAGAACATGCTGCGTAGATAATATGTACTTCTCTTCAACCTGCTGTAGCTATCTCCAGCAAACATTACAATATTCATTATTGCAAGTAATGCCCACCCAAGATAGGATGTACAACATGTTTAAGTTTGCTACTGATCGAGCATTATCTGCAAGTTATTAATGCGTCATTTGTCATGTCAGCTGCTGCGTCCTGGAAGTCAGAAATTATAGCCTCTTTTTTTTCTATGCTTGACAAAATAGGCTTGATACTGATGATGATAAGGTTAAAGGCAATTGCAATGACACTCAAACAATGTTGCAGAGACACAAATTATATCACATAATTAACAAGTAAAGCATTAGACCATAACAGCAAATAAAAAGGGCATGGGATTTAATCCCACATTCATAGTGCAGATGTAATTCCTACGACTGCCCCCTACAGGTTGTCAGATGTAAAGAGAGTGTTGCTTTTTTCTCTTTTAAGCAGTACGACAGATTGCCTTCATGTCTGTGAACTGAGAATTGACCGGAGTTTCCTCCCTCGATCAGTACTCAATGTAAATATATGTGTGATGGAAGAAATGGACCAGGCTCTAGCTTCTTAACTTGTTAAGTCAAGTCACCATAGCCCTGCCAGACCATATGGCTGCTCTCCTCATTAGAAAGAGACAACTAGTGGAGTTTTAAACGGGGGATCACCATGCCTCAGGTGAGGGGAGACGTTGAGAAGGAGAATCCTTTATGACAGCTAGTGTAGGAATTGAAACCTTGCCGTTGGCATCATTCTGTTTGACAAACTAGCTGTTCAGCCATTCTGTCTGACAAACTAGCTGTCCAGCCAACTGAGCAAAGCAACCCCCTCCCCTGGGTTAACTAGGCTGATATTAGTCACAACCTGTTTTCCTCAGGAGGCTAATGACACAATGACCAATTTTTAAATCGATGCACATAGAAAGCATTATATGATTAGATTAGATTACCTCCAGTATGGAAACAGGCCCTTCGGCCCAACAAGTCCACACCAACCCTCCAAAGAGTAACTTACTAAGACCCCTTCCCCTACCCTATATTTACCCTTGACTAATGCACCTAATGCTGTGTGCAATTTAGCATGGCCAATTCACCTGACCTGCACATCTTTGGATTGTGGGAGGAAACCGGAGCACCCGGAGCACAGGGAGAATGTGTGGAGTTTGCACACACAGTCAGAGGCTGGAATCAAACCCAGGTCCCTGGCGCTGTGAGGCAGCAGCGCTAAGCGCTGAGCCACTGTGCCATCCTGGATACATCACAGCTTGGTAAGGAAACTGCTTTTCCCAAGACCATTAAGAAACTACAGAAAGTCATGAACACAGCCCAGTCCATCATCCAAACCAGCCTTCCATCCATTGACTCCGTCTACACTTCCCACTGCCTAGGAAAAGCAGCCAACATCATCAAAGATCCCTTCTATGCCAGTTATATTCTCTTCCGTTGGGCAGAGGATATAAAAGTTTGAATACATGTGCAAATAGATTCAAGAACAGCTTCTTCTGCATTGTTATCAGACTTCTGAATGAACCTCAAATGCTAATTCTGATTTTTCTCTCTCTCGGTGCACCTTTTCTACGCTGTAACACTGTATTATGCACTCTGTTCTGTTAATCTGATACATTTTGCATGACAAGATCTGCCTGTACAGCAGCAAATTAACACTTTTCACTGTATCTTGGTACGTGACAACAATAAATCAATCACATGTTGACTAAACACACATGGAGAAGCATCAAGTGTATCCAACAGCCGTGGAACTATACTGCAGGAGCTCGAGCCAGGGTGTTCAGGAAAGCAACAAGAGAAAACTAAATGACTAAATTCCCCTGCCCTCCCAAAAGGTTCTTTATTGTGCACGCTCAAATTTTAAACATTGGGACACAGAGTTCCCAGAAACCACTTCATTAAAATCAGAAAGCATTCACGTTCACTTGGTACCTTTCAGATCCTAAGTATTCCCCGCCACCCCCACAAAGTGCTCCACAGCCAACGAATTTTACATGCAGTAATAAAGTCATCGTTGTTAAGTCAGAAAATCTGGCTACCAATCTGTGTACAGCAAAGTCACCCAAATAGCAGTGAGATAAATCAAAATGTAAAACAGAGCTGAACTTCCACTCCAAATTCCACAACCCAAGACACCCTGTATGCTTTACAGTCACATCAGAGCTCCCACCCACTGCCTTTCCTCTGACCACTCAACTTTGGTTCTAGAGATGGAGGATCATAACTAAAATCTGGTCGATCTGCTCTGTGCCCTGTCAAGGACCCTTGCATCCTTCAGATCATGTGATTATCTATGCTGGAAGCTAGACTTTAGCCTGGGTCTAACTAGAGTCAAGCTGTAGCATATCCTCTTTGCTGATGTACTCTTGGCCTGATTTATAATGCTCCTATGCTTTGGTTACCACTCTCTAAATATGCTGTGCCACTTTCAACAATGAATCCACTTACATCCCAAGGTCTTCTGTTCCTGTAGACATTAAGCTCTAGGTTCAGGTTGCATTTCAACATATTGCTATCTAACTCCAAGGCAATAGCGGCATTACTGAGGCAAGCTGGCAGAGATAGATTAGGACTGTGCTCACCAAATAGTTTAAATAAGATGGCCAATTTGTAAAATAAAACGATACTCCTCTGCAATGCAATTATTGCTGGCAATAGCTACACTTCAATTTCAGAAGGTATCTATACAATTACTGTGCAGATAAGTAATTGATACAAACCTGGAGTCCTTTAAATAACAATTGTATCAACTTAAAATAAAGTTATATTACCAGGTTTGACATTTAATCACTGGAATAATTCACACAGCAAGCGTTTCGATACATTTTGTGGAAATTTCTTGCCATAAGCCAAAGAAATGCTTTCTCAAGATAGAAAAATACACCTTCAAGGGCTATTATCTTGATCCAACCTACATTATAATTAACCACCCATTTGCTCTTTTCTAGTACATCTTCTGAGTAAAGCAACCTGTGAAATTGTTATCACCCGTGTCTGGTGAAGGGTTGACGTTTGTATGAACACAAGTGAAAATATCTTAGCTTGCCAAAATCAAAACACACACATCCCTTTCAAAGAAACAGGGTGAGGTAGATCTTTTCACATCTTTTATTTAATAACTGGGATAACACACATATTATCAAAAGTTCAAATGAGAGCAATGGTAAATGTACAAGTCACTCAGCTTGTTTAAAAGGAAAACACAAACATATTAGACGTGGTGAACTGTGTATATTCAAACATCTTTTCAGGCCAATCTCTCACACGTTATCATGTTTGGCTTAAAGTAAAGCATGACTCAGCACAAGCAACTCTCTCTCTCTATGCCGTTCTTTAGTTAACTCCCTGGGGATTTAGCAAAGTAAGAAGCAATATCTTATTTCTGAACGTAACCCGAAAGCTCAGCTTCCAGGAGAGGATTTAACTGTCATGGCAACCCTCACAGCGATTCATATTTTGAGTCCATGACCAGTGTTCCAGATACAGGGCCATTGGAACATGAAGATGCGATTATAGAGGGATTTTTAAATTCATTGTGAGGGTGTCACTAGCTACACTAGCATTTATTGTCCATCCCTGATTGCACCGAGGACAGTCAAAGTCAACCACATTGTTGTGGGTCTGGAGTCAGCAGGTTCCTCCGCAAAAGGGCATTGGTGAACCAATGGGTTCTTCTTTCAACCATCAACAATAGTTTCATGGTTATCATTCGACTCTTAACTTCAGATCTTTAATGAATTCAAATTCCGTCATTTGCTGCGGTGGAGGATTTGAACCCATGTCCCCAGGACATTATCTGCTCCGTGGATTAATAGGTCTAGTGATTGCCTCCTTATTCTCAAATTTTCAAAAGGGTTTGGCTGAACATATCATTTATATCACAGTGCAGAACAGTAGGTCACCAAAATAAGTTCAGTTTCTGACTGGCATTCACACATAAATCGTTATCGTTAATGTTACAGAAACACCTTCCATTTACATAGGATGCTATATTACATTTTAAAAGGTGAAGGCACTTCAAGGAACATAAACCCAAAATAAAGTGCACTGCCAACATAGAGCACATCAGAGCTGGTGAATGGCTAAAGAGGTAAGATTTACACTGAATCTTAAAGAAATAGTGAAGGGGGAAATTTTAGGGAGGGCACACCACAGCTTAGATAGCTGAAGGCACAAGTGATGACGATGGTGCACAAGCAGTAGGAATACACAAGTAAATACATTAGAACAATATAAACTATTTGGAGGCTAGAGGAGCTGGAAGCATTACAGAGATGCGGAGACTGAGGTCATGGAGGGACTGAACACCAGGATGAGACTCTGAGGGGTGACCTTATAGAAGTTTATTAAATCATGAGGGGCATGGATAGGATGAAAAGTCTTTATTCCAGGATGGTGGAGTCCAAAACCAGAGGACATGAGTTTAAGTGAGAGTGGAAAAAAAAAGGACCTGAGGGGTCACTTTTTCATGCAGAGGGTGGTACATGTATGGAACAAGCTGCCAGGGGAAGTGGTGGAGGCTGGTACAATTACACCATTTAACAGGCATCTGGATAGGTATACGAATAAAGGTTTAGAGGAACATGGAGCCAATGGCACTAGGTCAGACTGGGATGGGTGGTTGACATTGAGTTATAGAGTCATAGAATCAGAGATGTACAGCATGGAAACAGACCATTTGGTCCAACCCGTCCATACCAACCAGATATCCAACCCAATCTCGTCCCACCTGCCAGTACCTGGCCCATATCCCTCCAAACCCTTCCTATTCATATACCCATCCAAATGCCTCTTAAATGTTGCAATTGTTCCAGCCTCCACCACGTCCTCTGGCAGCTCATTCCATACACGTACCACCCTCTGCGTAAAAATGTTGTCCCTTAGATCTCTTTTATATCTTTCCCCTCTCACCCTAAACCTATGCCCTCTAGTCCTGGACTCCCGACCCCAGGGAAAAGACTTTGCCTATTTACCCTATCCATGCCCCTCAGTTTTGTAATAGAATCAACGTTTCGGGCATAAACCCTTCTTCAGGAATGAGGAAGGTGTGCCAAGCAGGCTAAGATAAAAGGTAGGGAGGAGGGACTTCGGGGAGGGGTGTTGGGAATGCGATAGTGGAAGGAGGTTAAGGTGAGAGTGATAGGCCGGAGAGGGGGTGGGGGCGGGGGCAGAGAGGTCGGGAAGACGATTGCAGGTCAAGAAGACGGTGCTGAGTCCGAGGTTTGGGACTGAGATAAGGTGGGGGGGAGGGGAAATGAGGAAGCTGGAGAAATCTGCATTCATTACTTGTGGTTGGAGGGTTCCTAGGCAGAAGATGCGAGTCTGTTTGAGGACGTGGTTGAAGAGCTTCAGGACAGAGGAGATGACCTGGGGGGTGCAGTGAGAGAGGGACTCACTGAAATCCTTGTAGAGGGAGGGAGAGAGCTTCTTCAAGGAAGGCATCCTTGCA
The DNA here is from genome assembly GCF_037043375.1 of Chiloscyllium plagiosum. Classification (NCBI taxonomy): domain Eukaryota; kingdom Metazoa; phylum Chordata; class Chondrichthyes; order Orectolobiformes; family Hemiscylliidae; genus Chiloscyllium; species Chiloscyllium plagiosum. The sequence goes on from NW_028270157.1 coordinate 8,118,110, forward strand.
AGAGGATTCGCAGTAGGTTAAAATCAACTAGGAGAAAGTGAGGACTGCAGATGCTGGATTAGGGTGAGGGCTAACCCTAACCCTAATCTACTGCAAATCCTCTTGCAAGGATGCCTTCCTTGAAGAAGCTCTCTCCCTCTCTCTACAAGGATTTCAGTGAGTCCCTCTCTCACTGCACCCCCCAGGTCATCTCCTCTGCCCTGAAGCTCTTCAACCATGTCCTCAAACAGACTTGCATCTTCCGTCTAGGAACCCTCCAACCACAAGGGATGAATGCAGATTTCTCCAGTTTCCTCATTTCCCCTCCCCCCCACCTTATCTCAGTCCCAACTCTCGGACACAGCACTGCCTTCTTGACCTGCAATCTTCCTCCCGACCTCTCCGCCCCAACCCCTCTCCGGCCTATCACCCTCACCTTAACCTCCTTCCACCTATTGCATTCCCAATGCCCCTCCCCCAAGTCCCTCCTCCCTACCTTTTATCTTAGCCTGCTTGGTACACCTTCCTCATTCCTGAAGAAGGGCTTATGCCCAAAACGTCGATTCTCCTGCTCCTTGGATGCTGCCTGACCTGCTGCGCTTTTCCAGCAACACATCTTTCAGCTCTGATCTCCAGCATCTGCAGTCCTCACTTTCTCCTCAGTTTTGTAAACCTCTATAAGGTCACCCCCTTAGCCTCTGACGCTCCAGGGAAAACTGCCCCAGACTGTTCAGCCTCTCCCTTTATCTCAAATCCTCCAACACTGGCAACATCCTTGTAAATCTTTTCTGAATTCTTTCAAGTTTCACAACATCTTTCCAATAGGAAGGAAACCAGAATTGCACACAATATTCCAACAGTGGCCTAACCAATGTCCTGTACAGCCGCAACATGACCTCCCAACTCCTATATTCAATACTCTGACCAATAAAGGAAAGCATACCAAACGCCTTCTTCACTATCCTATTTACCTGCGACTCCACTTTCAAGGCCCTATGAACCTGCACTCCAAGGTCTCTTTGTTCAGCAACACTCCCTAAGACCTTACCATTAAGTGTATAAGTTCTGCTAAGATTTGCTTTGCCAAAATGCAGCACCTCACATTTATCGGAATTAAACTCTGTCTGCCACTTCTCAGCCCATTGGCCCATCTGGTTCAGATCCTGTTGTAATCCGAGGTAACCCTCTTCGCTGTCCACTACACCTCCAGTTTTGGTGTCATCTGCAAACTTACTAACTGTACCTCTTATGCTCGCATCCAAATCATTTATGTAAATAACAAAAAGTAGAGAACCCAGCACCGACCCTTGTGGCACTCCACTGGTCACAGGCCTCCAGTCTAAAAAACAACCCTCCACCACCACCCTCGGTCTTCTACCTTTGAGCCAGTTCTGTATCGAAATGGCTAGTTCTCCCTGTATTCCGTGAGATCTAACCTTGCTAATCAGTCTCCCATGGGGAACTTTGTCGAACGCCTTACTGAAGAAGTCCATATAGATCGCATCTACTGCTCTGCCCTCATCAATCTTCTTTGTTACTTCTTCAAAAAACTCAATCAAGTTTGTGAGACATGATTTCCCATGCACAAAGCCATGTTGACTATCTCTAATCAGTCCTTGCCTTTCTAAGTACATACACATCCTGTCCCTCAGAATTCCCTCCAACACTTGCCCACCACTGAGGTCAGGCTCACCGGTCTATAGTTCCCTGACTTGTCTTTACCGCCCTTCTTAAACAGTGGCACCACGTTTGCCAATCTCCAGTCTTCTGGCATCTCACCTGTGACAATCGATGGTACAAATATCTCAGCAAGAGGCCCAGCAATCACTTAAGGGTCTGTTTCCGTGCTGTATTGATAGAGTGGGAGCCAATTTAGGACAAAGATGGTGAGTGAATGGCACTCTATGAGCTCGGATATGGGTACATCTACGACCAGCTCATGTCAATGAATCAACATGATCCTGTGTGTTAGAACAGTGGGGTGAAAGCATAAGATGTCTTGGAAAGTCAAAATGTTTCCTACACTTCCTGGAGACCTCTTCCCATTTGGATTTGTCGATATTTTAAGTCATTGGCCAATGTAAATTTGTTGATGCCCAAACAGCAGGAAATCCGCCTGGTTATGATTAATTATTCGTTGGAAAGTGACACTGCATTTCAAATTATTCAGTTGAAATCTGTGGTATGAAAACAGGGCAAGTTCTGGAAATCAAATAACTTCCCATAGTGCATTATATTTGGTTGGTCTAACGTAGTCAAAGTAAATTAATTCACTTAGGTTTCACTATTCGATGTTGTCACCTGTACTAAAATAAGTATGGTCAACAACTGAAATGATGCACTACGCAAAAAGATTGTACAATAGCCTCCAAGTTGCAGCTACATAAATCTTTTACTACATACCTTGTCCTGACTATGACCAGTGGAATGCACTGGCAATCAAGCCCCATTATTCCCACAATCATCCCATTGATAGAATTGTTTTGATTCTATCTGAAAAATGGCCAATTGTTTCCTTTTTGTACTGCTATCCAGAATAAATGAGACTTTCATCAGTTTGCTTTAATAAAAACTCAAAAATAAATTCTGTTTTAAATAATCAAGTTATTTTAAAAATCAAGTGGGAAAACTAGTTAACAACTAAAGCTGTAATCCCAATTTAGAAATATATCCTCTTTCAATCCCAAATCAAACACACTCACATCACAAAAAACCAAAGTCTCTGCACAGTTGCTTTTTTGAAAAGTGCAAAAGAAAAAAATATTTTATGGCCAAACTAAAAGATAGAATTTGATGAATTCTCGCAATCCACCGTATTTCTTCTTTATGAAATCGAATTGCTGACAGCCATACACTGAAGGGAGGTCTTCCACACAAACATTGGTTCGAACGCAGGCAAGGTAACCATAAGTCTTTTGAAAATAATCGCACCTCAGCTTCTCAGAATTTACAAGATAGTCAAAATATTGAGATGTGAAATTGACTCAGGTTCTAATTAGTTCCATTAAAAAGGACAGGGAAGAAACTTATAGCTTTTACTACAAGCTTTGGGAGATCATTTTTCTCCTGGCTCCCTTGGCTTTTGAAAAAGAAACTAATGCTGGAGAGGATTGCCAGATCGCAGCAGCACAGATTTCCCTAATCTATTCCAAAACCAGATTATCCAGCAATTAAGGGCAATAAACCTGTATTTCCCTAAAAGCATTGCTTGGCTGCTTTTCTGAAGTCATTTGACTTTCATTAGCTAGCAGATGGGCCACAGATTACATTAAATTGTTGACCTCATTCCTTGGTTAAAAAAAATCTATTTAATCCAGAAAGTACCCAAACAGTTCAATATCTTGCAGTTTTCACATGGTCCATAAATATATGCAGTCAGATCTTCTATAACATGGATGGTTGTGTTCTTGTGCAACCCCATGTTATAGAAAAATTACGCTTTAGAAACAGTGCTTAAAATGTTGGTGATGTAATCACATTACAGCCAACACACGGTTTGAAAGTTCGCACTTTAGGAACAGCATCTCCAATTTGTCAATTGAGTTACAGTGAATTCACAGTGAGGAAACGTGTTATAGCAAACTGACCTGTTGTCATGCAGTTGCAACATGGTCGCACCCTTGGGAAATGCAAATCATTTCCAAATGCATTTCATTATGATGTAGACGTGAAATATACACAACACAAAAGTATATACATTAATAACATCAATTTTGTGTAAGAAAAGATGATATCTCCCTAGCTGTTGATGTCAATGGAGCTTGCCAGTATCCCTTCCATAAATAAGGAAACAGGCACTACCAATGCTATCAATACAATTTTCTAACCAAAGCATTGTTGTGAATCTGATGTTATTACTGCATTTACTATCCTGAAATCAAAACAGAATCTTGTTGACCCAGCAGATTCAGCAATTATTACAACTGGAGAACTCCAACGATTTTGAGAGATCCAACAAGTGATTTTCTAGCATATATTGAATTTCCACTTTTCCGTGCACGAGTTTCTCTGGACTTATAGAGTCATAGAGATGTACAGCATGGAAACAGACCCTTCGGTCCAACCTGTCCATGCTGACCAGATATCCCAACCCAATCTAGTCCCACCTGCCAGCACCCGGCCCATAATCCTCCAAACCCTTCCTAATCATATACCCATTTAAACGATAAAAATGGTCTTTCATTGACGCAGATTTCCCATATCCCCAAGGATCTTTTTCTATGTTGCAGATCTCCATCCACATCATCCCTTGCTAAAGTTGTACACCCCAATTTATCTCCATAAGATTTCCTTCAATTCTGTAGGAAACCTAAACTGCACTCTATGTCCTTCCCTTAAGGATAAGTATATGATGGCTTGCTGTCCCATATTTAAGAGTTATCTAACTGAGATAGGAAGATCAATTTATGAGTGGCCTATGTAGACCTCTACCTCGATCTCACTTTCGCTGTCATCATTAACTCTTCTTACTATCTGACATTCCTGATGAAAGGCTTATGCTTGAAATGTTGACTCTCCTGCTCCTTGGATATTGCCTGACCTATCGTGCTTTTCCAGTGCCACACTTTTCAACTTACTATCTGACACACGTGATTCTTCTTATCTTCCTTTCTACAATGGTATTGGAACATTGGAACTGGAGCAGGCCATTCAGCCTCTCAAGCCTGTTCCACATTCAAATGACATCATGGCTGATCTGTGGCCTAACTCCATATACCTGCCTTTGGCTCATATCTCCCTTATAACTCCATATATCTCCCTCAATCGCCTTGCATAACAAAATATTATCCATCTCGGATTTAAAATTAACAACTGATCCAGCATCCACTGTCATTTGTGGAAGGGAATTCCAAACCTCGCCCAACCTTTATATGTAGAAGTGATGCCTAACATCTCTCCTGAACGGTCTGGCCCTAATTTTCAGACGATGCAGTATAGTTTTAGAATCTTCACTTCAACCTGTTGATAGGACACCACCAACTTTTCTTCCCGGGATCTGGAATATCTATCAGATAATTCTCCTTTCAAACCTTAGTTATCTTTTACAGACTACTAAATGTTGCTTTTAAAGTCTCACTGTGTAAAAGGTAACAATCTTAACACTTCAATTCCTGTTAAATTATCATATTTCAACATCTTTCATCTTTGCTTTTTCTTAAGAAAAGATGCTCCTGTGAGTTTCTCCAGGAACACTGGCACATAATCAAACATAGAGGGTTCATCTTCCAGCCCTAAATGTGCATCAATTTTAGGGGACCTCTGATCTCATGACCATAAAGGATTCAAATGGATTAAACCTTATTGACTCAGTCAGAGTGTTTCTGGAAGCAAATAAACGCAAATCCAGCCATTTCTCCTCATCATGGAGATCTTCATGACAATATGCTTCAATTATTGACTTGACAGTCCAATGGCATCTCTCTGAAGCTTCCTGTTTCTGTGGAGTTATCCAGTCAATTAAAAAAAGGACCAAACTTTCCACGGCCACTTTAGCTGTGACTGGTCACAAAGGCTCCTACCACTCTAAAAAAACATGCCCAGGAACTGAATTACCATATCCAGAATAGAAAGCTGGAAGGTTGGTGTCCCACTTTTGTTTTGGTAACAGTCATATACAGTCTACTAATATCTGACTGAATGGTTTCTCAAAAACCGATATGGACATTAAAAGGTGCCAGAATAATTGCAAATTGCAGAATTCTTGGTGAGAATGGCATATTTCACAAAACTCCACTATGTCTTTGTGAAGAGTGGCCAGTAGAAATGATGGCATATTAATGCTGGGGCTTTCATATCACTACATTCCTGACAAAACAATTTGATGAACTACCCACATCATCCATTTATGATGGGGGCTGGTTAGTCCTAATGGCTGGATAGTCAGTCTGCAATGCTGACAGTCTAGGTTTAATTTCTCAGCTGGATGAAGGACTCTCCTTCTCAACCTTTCCCCTCACCCAAAGCATGGTGACCCTCAGGCTAAACCACCACCAGTTATCTGGTTGTAAATGAGAGACAGCAGCTCTACGGCCTGCTGAGGCTATGATGCTTTAGCAGTTCCACTACCTGATCAACGACCATCTATTTTTCCAGACCTGTAAAGAGGTCTCCACTTCCTCATCAAAACCCCATTTATAACACTGTACACTCCAGACTTCCCTCAGCCTTAACTCCAGTGGGAGCTAATTTTACTAACTTCCATAACTCCAGATCTGCTGGCCGAGCCTCAATTGAAGGACAAAACACTCATTTTGGATTATTTACTCCTTTAAATAAAAGGTTTGGCTACGTTATTACTTTGATGATGGACTTTGTTTAGCTATTCCTCTGGTACCACCAATGAAGGAAAGGTATCTGTAACCTGTTGGAACTGTTCCATCTCTTTGTCTTCAATCGGACTTTCTGTTATTTTGGGCAAAGCTACAACTTGCACTCCTGCCAAATAAATTCCGGGGATTCCATTCACCTTATCTGTATGAAACTTCTAAACAATGCCTACTTTTATTGTTGTTTCGAACATTAAGTCACATACAAAGTGAGCGCTGTACAAAGGAATGGGTATCTATTCTCCACTAATACCAATTAGAACATAGAACGGCATTGAACAGGAATGGGCTCTTCGGCCATGATGTTGTGCTGAACATGATGCCAAATTAAACTCAGCCTTTCTGCCTGCCAACGGGCTCACATCCCTCCATTCCTTCCACATTCATGTGCTAATCTAAAAGTCCCTGAAATGCCTCTATTGTATCTGCCTATACCAACATCATTACCAGTGAATTCCAGGCTCCTACCACTCTGTAAAAAGAAATGCCCCTCATGTCTCCTTTGAACTTTCCCCCTCTCAACTTAAAAACATGCCCCATGGCATTAGACATTTCAACTCTGGGTAAACGTTTCTAGATTGTTGAAAGATTATTAAAAAAAAATTATTGGAAGGTTGGCTTTCAGCATGCCCTTTGGATTAAAAGTAATGCCTTTCTCCAGGAAAAGAGAGTTTGAATAACTCCTGTATTCCTTAACACAGTTAAAGATTAGCTGTATCATGGGAGAAATCAGGGTGTACTTTTCCTCAACTCACATTCTCCTGCCTTGCCCCCATAGCTCTCAATTCCCCTTACTGATTAACAGGGGAAGGGGAGGGAGTGACTTGCAGCATTGAGTGAAAACTATGACAGTTGTCTTTCTTCTGACTTCCTCCATTTTTGAAATAAATCAAGGGTTGCTTGGTAACCATCAGCACAGGGTCCCACTCTCTGTTTCAAAAGCCATTTTTGAGCAATTAAGAATGTGACTGTTGTCAAAGTACACCCTCATTTCTCCCATGATGCAACTAATCTGTAACTGTGTTAAGGGATACAGAAGTTAAATCAAACCCTTTTTCCTGGAGAAAGACATTACTTTTCATCCAAAGGGCAGTTTGAAAACCAACCTTCCAATAATTGGCTTTACTGGAGAATATGTACCCATTTCTTAGTACTGAGGACACTCATGTCCGAAACAGTAAAAGTAGAAATTTCTCACAGATAGGGTCAATGCAATCCCAGTTTTTATTTTAAAAATTGGCAGGAATGCAAATTGTAGCTTTATCCATATATCATAGAAAATTCAATGGAGTGAAAGGGATGGAACAGTTTCCTTCATGTATAGTACCAGAGGAATGGCTAAACAAAGTCCATTTCCTGCCAAAGGTCTCAGTGATAAAGGACATAGTAATGTCACCAAAACTTTTATTTAGATATGTGGATAATTAAGAGCAATAAACCCCATCTCTCATCTCCCCAACAGCCTTGCTTGGCTCTTCTTCCAAAGTTCCATTTCTGTAGTCAACAGGTGGTTCATAACCTTAAACTGTTGACCACATTTCCTGGTTAAAACCCAGTTTAATCCTGAAGCTCGACAGGTAATTCCATATCTTCCAGTTTTTCATATAGTTCGTAACTATAGATGTATAGCCTCAACGCACCAGAGTTTTTTTTTATTTGATCGCCTACCGGATCCCTTTCCACTGGCATCTGTTCCTCTCTTTGAGTATAATTCCATGTAAGATCTATGTCCAGAAAGATGAGTTTATTTGCTTAATTAGCTTGTTATAAACTCATACAGATCTTGAAAACAAAATCACACACACAATGTTATGTATGTATAATGTAGCTTCTGGATTTTTTTTTCTCTACAGATCTCACAAAATGTAGATCTCTAGTATACAGGATATTTAGGTGTTAATCTGACCTGTTGCCTCAAGGCTGTGTTTCACGTGGAGAAGGATTTGTAAATTGGCATGTCCTGATAATGATCTTTGTGAATGGTTTGCATGGAGCTCAGGTCAGTCAGGAGGCAATTCTTAGCTGTTTATAAGTTTTGGGTGGGGTTTTGCATCCATAAGTAACATGTGATATTGCCATCCTTGAAATGGGATATGTGACAGATGCATCTTGGATTCAGTTTTACCCACGGCTGTTACTATTCCAACAAGTTGGGTTTATATAATGTGCAGTTATACAGTTATTACACTGAAGCATAGGAAAAATAATTTGATGTCAGTGACATGAGGAATGGCCAAGAGTTTGGTCAAGGAGGTGATTTTAAGGATGGTCTTAAAGACTTGTGGAAAGGCTGATGAGTTTCTACAGTAAAGTCACCATAGCCCCACTCTCTCATTGGCCTACTCCTGTTTCTACTTACCGTAGTCTACTCAGCCGCTCAAGGCTATTTCGCCATTCATTAGGATCATGCTGATCCACCATTCCTCATGTCCACTTTCCTGCCATTTCCCCTTCAACCTTGATTCACGACTGATCAAAAATCTATCAATCTCAGCCTTAAATATACAAGGAGCTCCAAAGACTCAGAGAAGAAATCCCTTCATTTATTGGTCTTAATTTGGAACCCTCAGTTCTGAGTTGATAGCCTCTGGTCCTAAACTCTCCCATGAACGGAAACATCCTCACAGCATTTACCCTGTCAAGTCCCTTAAAAATCTTACATGCTTTAATGAGATCACATCTCATTTTTCTAAACTCCAATGAGTCGAGTTTAACCTTTGCTCGTAAGACAATCCGTCCATACGGGGGATCATCGCAGTGAACTTTCTCTGAACTGTCTCCAATAAAATGATTGCATACCTTAATTAAGGGGATCGAAACTGCTCACAGTATTCCAGATGTGGTCTCATCAGTAATGTGTACAGTTGCAGTAAGACTCCCCTACTCTTGTACACCTCCTCCTTTGAAACAGGGAAGAATAATCCATTAACCGTCCTGATTACCTGCTGGCCTGGCTTACTGTGCTGTGTGCACAAGTTCCCCCAAGTCTGTTTGTGTTGCAGTTTTCTATCTGTTTAGTTTGGACACAGGGAGTGGGTAGTGGTTGTTTAACCCAAGGGTCACCATGCTTCAGGCAGGAGGGGGCAGCAGGGGAGAGCAGTGTTGAGGAGGGAAGTCCTTCATGGTCATCTCAGCCAGTGTGGGAACTGAGCCCACGCTGCTGGCATCACTCAGAGTCAGAGACAAGCTGTCCAGCCAACTGAACTAACCAACATATGACACTGCCAAAGCATGGAAGTGGGCAGCATGGGACTGTGGAAAGTCCAAGAGGTCAGAATTCAAGGAATGGAGAGGCTGTTTGAAGAGCTGCAGGATGTTAGAAATGGGGAGGGGTGAAGCTACAGAGATGTGAAATTGAAACTTCTGCGCTTCAGGTCCTGGGGGGAGGGGTGTGGTGATAGGGAGCTAACCTTGGCCAGTGGTGACAGGGTGGAACATGTGCTGGTTTGGATATAGGCAGCAGAGATTTGAATGAGCTAAAATGTTAGAACGCAAGAGCTAAGAGCATGAGCAGACCATTCAGCCCTTCGAGGCTGCTCCGCCATTTAACATGATCAAGGCTGATGGTCTCGATCTCAACACGCACTTTCCTGCCCACTCCCCATAACACTTTAACCCACTACTAATTTTTAAAAAAAATTATTTCCTCTTTAAATTTACTCAAAGTCCCAGCATCCACTGCGCTCCGGGCAGTGAATTTCACAGATTCAGGATCCTTTGAGAAAAGTAATTTCGTCTCATCCCTGTTTTAAATCTGCTACCCCTTATCCTAAAATGATGAGGGGGAAATGGGAGGCCTGTCGGTGGAGCATTGATACAGTTGAGCCTCCAGGTTACAAATAGGGAGGGTTTCTGCAAAGGAATTGGGGGGTGGGGGTCCACTTTACGGATCTCCAGTTGGCCATCTTTGTGGTATAGAAAGGAGGATTAAAAAAAAATTTACCTCACGCTTAAATAGGGAGCTGCATTTGCAAACACCCTGAAATAACCACTAGTTAGGAGGACATCATTACTGACTGGTGTGCTGAAGGGGCCAAAACAGGTTTTATAAGTGGATATTAATTAACCAAACTTCTAAAAGAAAACATCTTCAGAGGTAATTTTCGACAAAAAGAATCACATAGTAAGATATGTAGACGTCAGTAAAGATTGCAGAGGTTGAAGAGATCACATGTGAGTATATGGTGAACTGAGACACAGTGTTGGCTCACGTCAGAACGAATGGATCAACATCAAACCAGTCACATTATGCACAGTAAAGTTCACTGCCCATTAGGAGAAGTTGCATGAAGTGTACAAAACAGAACACAGCATCATGGACAGACTACTGCATATTCCAGTCTGGATCCTTCACTGATTCAGCTCATCTTACAAACCCTCACTCACAACATGGTTATTGTTCAATTGTGTTCCATCCTATCGACTATTGCAATCATAAATGTCGCAATGCTCACCTTTATTAGTTTCATAATGAAGGAAAGAATCGCTGTGTGTACGCGTTTAGGCAAGTACAAATCAAAAATAGAAATTGCTGGAAAAGCTCAGCAGGTCTGGCAGCATCTGTGGAGAGAAATCAAAATTAGCGTTTTGGTGACCTTTCATCTGAAATCAGTTCTGAGGAAGGGCCACGGGACCTGAAACATTAACTCTGATTTCTCTCCACAGCTGCAGTCAGACCTGCTGAGCTTTTCCAGCAATTTCTATTTTTGTTTCAGATTTATAGCATCCACAATTCTTAAGTGGAGATCAAACTGACTTTCACATAATGTTTAAACATAAAGTTTCATGCTTTGTGTTTATGTCTTTATCTGAACTTCTCCATAGTGTTCCTATCCAATTAATCCCTCGTCCCAATAGATCACATATTCTCCAAGGACTTTTATCTGATGGTACTGTATTCTTCTGCAGATACTACACTTACAGCTGAAGTACGACAGCATATTGCACCACTTTTCAAAATCAATCTTCTCTCTGAATATAGTGCTCATGAAGCCGTGCAGTAAAACAATCCAAAATTCCTGCCACCAGTGGATTTCACAATATTTTAAAAGAGCACCATCATTCTGACTCAACCTCTTTCAGACCTACACTAGTAAGAGATAAAAACTGAAAGAACTGCAGATACCGTAAATCAGAAACAAATTCAGAAGTTGCTGGAAAAGCTCAGCAGGTCTGGCAGCATCTGTGGAGAGAAATCAGAGTTAACATTTCGGATCTGAACTCAGTTCTGAGGAAGGGTCACTGGACCTGAAACGTTAACTCAGATTTCTCTCCACAGCTGCAGTCAGACCTGCTGAGTTTGTCCAGCAATTTCTATTTTTGTACACTTGTAACAGGTTTACTAGACCGGAGTCAGTGAGGATCATCTGTATCATTCCCGGCATCCAATCCAGAATGCAACTCACTAAATTGTAGCATTGCCTGGGTAAGGTATACAGGTTTGTTCCATGAGCTGCATGAAGTACTCTTGGAACACGTTTATTATCATTCGATTGCCACGAGCTGACACCAAAATTTATTTGCCATCATTTGTTTGCTCAGTGCATTATGTTTGTGTAACCTGAAAACTGAACTGCAGTTTGCTTGTAATGGCTGATGAACAGCACATTCCCACCCTGACCTAAATGTAGCCTAGCCCCAGCTCCTTCCATTCCATTGCAGTTAAGGTGTCGCCTGCCCTGGCAACTCATTCGCACGCCAGATGATCTGGCAACGCAGTTGGAAGATGGGGCCTGTATTAATGTTCTTTCAATGACCAGAAACCCAAATTTCAGGTAAGGTACTTTTTGACAACATTTACCACTGCAAAATATTCTTGAAGTGTTCGGCAGTGTTTCCGACAGTCTTTGGTGCCGTAGTCCTGGATTTGCTTCAGAGTCTTGTTGTGTGCCTCAGAGAGAGAGCACAGAAGACTGGGTGACCTGTCCACATGAAGAATATATGTGGTTCAGGGGTTAGCAATGCTAGTGCCTCTGGGTCTTCAGCACACAACGGGGAGATGGGCCACAAATTATAGAGAGGGAAAGCTCCATGACATTGCCTCTGGCATCTATGATCCTTGACCATGACGGAAGACTGGAAGATGATGTCATTGCATTTTTAGGAAAGAGGTGAACGCATTGGAGAGAGTGCAGAAGTGAGTTAATAGAATGGTTCCAGGGATGAGAAACCTCAGCCTCGAGGATAGATTGATGAGTTTGGGATTCTTCTCCTTGGAGAGAAGAATGCCGAGAGGAGATCTGGTTAAGGTTTTTAAAGTCATGAGGCGGCTGAACAGAGTGGATAAGGTCAAGCCATTTCCTCTTGGAACAGAAACAAGGGGAGGAGGGCACTGGTGTAGCGTGATGGTAAATGAAGCAAGGGTGTTTGATAACTGTTTTTCTCACTTCCCTGAGATGTTAGGATGTGGAATGCGCTGCCTGCACATGTTGTGGAGTCAAGTTCAATTGAGGCACTCAAGAGGGCATTGGATGGCTATTTGGATAGTAATGGTGTGTCGGGGGAAAAAGCAGGAGGCTGGCACTAGGTAATAGAATCAGTACAGGCGCAATGGGCCAAATATCACCTTTCTGGTGGTATTTTTCACCTCTACCTGTACATATTACTGGATAATAGTTGTCTGGTAGTAGTGAACTAACTCAACCTCCTTTGTCTTCCGCCTATCCCATGATCAGGGATAGAGGATTCACCACCAGAGGGTAGCTACAGAAGAAGCCTTCAAAGATATTAACAGGAAAAGACTGGGTAGATAAAGATAAGACTATTCCCACTGGTTGGGGATTCTAGAACAAGGGGCATAGTGTGATAATTAGGGTCAGACCATTCAGGAGCAAGCACTTCTACACAAAAAAGGTGGTACAGGTTTGAAACTCTCTCCAACCAACAACAGTGAGTGCTATCTCAGTGTTAATTTTAAATCGGAGATAAAATAAACGTTTTGTTTATTATTAGTACTTTTGCTTATTATGCCAAAAGGTAGGCATTTGGAGTTAGGCCACAGATCAGCTCAGTTACTGACAGAACAAGCTTGAGGGAGTCCTGTTCCTATGCAGCTAACAAGAAAGTCTATTGCACGATAGCAATAGGTACAAATACACTTGGTCAGATTCACAAGAACCTGAGGGTGTTGCCCCCTCTGAAAGCTGGTGAAGAACTCCTCATCTCCAACCACAGTGTATGTGTGTGTGTGTGACATCCGTAGAATGGGTGGCATCAATGTAGCAAGGACATTAACTTTTTCAGAATCATGACCATGGAAACCATAAGGATAGGAGAAGATGGAGGACATTTTGCCCAGCGAGTCTTCTCCACCATTCAGTTAGATGGTGGCTGATCCCTTAATCCTCAATTCCACTTTCCTGCCTTTACCCCACAACTCCCGATTCCTTCATAAGAAGGTAGAAACTGAATATGATGGAAATCTGAAATAAAAACAGAAATTGCTGTAGAAACTCAGCAGGTCCAGCAGCATCCGCCAAGAGAAAGCAGAGTCAACATTTTGGGTCCAGCAATCCTCCTTCAGTGGATCCCTTATTGATTAAAAATCTGTCGAGGTCAGCCACAGTATATTCAGTGACCCAGTCTTGACAGCCCTCTGTGGGAAAGAATTCCATGATTGACTATCTTCCTAACATTTCTCATCACTGTCTTAACTCTGTGAATCTGTCCTCTGATCCAAGAGTTTCCCACAAGGGGAAACAACCTCTCTGCACTTACCCTGCCAAACTCCTTAAGGATTTTCTACATTTCAATAAGGTTGCCTCTTATTCCCCTAAACTGCAATAAGTCCAAACTTTCCTTACCTAGGTATCAGCCTAGGTAAGCTTTCTCTGAACTGCTTCGAATGTCATTATAGCTTTCCTTAGATACAGTGTTCAAAACTGTTCTGAGTATTCCAGCAGTGGCCTGACTAGTACTTTGGATAGTTTCTGTAAAACTTCTCCAGTTTTGTACTTATTTGTTTTGAACTAAAGTCAGAAGTCACATAACACCAGGTTAAAGTCCAACGGTGCTCCGAAAATTAAGCCTTTGGACTCTCACCTGGTGTCGTATGACTTCTGACTTTGTCCACCCCAGTCCAACACCGACACCTCCACATCTATGAAATAAAAGCCAACAAACCACTTACCTTCCCTCATACCTGCTCAACTTGGAAAATAGCTTTTTGTGAGTCATGTACGAGGACTCACAAATCTTTGTGCTTTTTGAAATCTTTTCCCATTTAAAATGATATTCAGCTTCCTGCCAAAATGCTTAACCTCACAATTCCCCACATTAGGTTCCATCTGCCATGCTTCTGTCCATTGGGGTAACCTGCCGATATCTCTCTGTAGACATCCTCATTATTCTTTTTCCATCTCTTTTTTATGTCATCTACAAACTTGGCTGGAGCATTTTTCATTTCCTCATCGAAGTCATTAAAGTAATTGTGGTCCCATCACTGATCCTTGTGGCACTCCACTAGTTAAAGGCATTCCTGATAATGCCTCTTCCCCCCCCCCCCCCAACTCTCTGTCTGCCACTAGTTAGCCAAGCATCTATGTTATCTTATTAAAATAAATAATGTTTGCCATCTTATCAATGCTTTATCTTATACAACACTCGAGTGTTGCCTCGCAACTAAATTGGACGGGGAAATGGTCTACTTTCAGGTAACTCTCAGCAAGTTTTACTTTGTTTGGTTTATATGTGCAGCTGTAAATTTTACAAAAGTATAAAGAGACAGTTTAGATCTCAAGTCTTAACTTCTGAACAATTAAGCAGTCTTGGGACCACCCTCCCCCATTCACTCTACCACCACCACTTTTGGATTCAAATAGACTCCTGCCAATATTTTCAGAGGGATTAAACAGGAGCACATGTTTCAAAGGAAGCAGGCAAGAGCTGAGTAAAGGTGGTTTTGATTTGGTCAAAAACTGGAGGCTCTGATCATAAAGATTAAAGAACTGTGAGGAAAGACAAGGGCTAGGTCAGAGGCAAAGGGAAGAAAGTCTGTTTTCAATTGGTCTTCCAGAGCAAAGAGTTGACCTCAACCGAGTGTTGCAAATAGGCACATTCCAAAGAACAGGACAACGTGCTGAAGGAAAAGACATAGGAGCAGAAATTAGGCCATTCAGCCCATCGAGTCTGCTGCCATTCAATCATGGCTGATACGTTTCTCAAACTCATTCTCCCCATAACTCTTGACCCTCTTGATACTCAAGAAACTATCTCAGTCTTAAATATACTCAATAACCTGCTAAAGGAATGTAATCTTTTGCCTTCTGTGGCAATGAATTCCATTGATTCACCACTCTCTGGCTGAAGAAGTTTCTCCCTATCTCCATTCTAAAAAGGTCTTCCCGTTGCTCTAAGGCTGTGCCCTCGGGTCCTAGTCTCTCATACCAATGGAAACATCGTCCCAAACATACTCTCTGTCCAGGCCATTCAGTATATTTCAATTAAATCCCCAGTCATCCTTCTAAACTCTATCGAGTATAAGCCCAGAGTCCTCAAATGTTCCTCATATGTTAAGCTTTTCATTCCTGGGACCATTCTCGTGAACTTCCTCCAGTTCAGGCCAGTACATCCTTCCTGAGATATCGGGCACAAAACTGCACACAATACTCCAAATGTGGTCTGACCAGAGCCTTATAGAGCCTGATTTTATATTCAAGTCCTCAATACATGCCATCATTACATTTCCTTCCTAACTACTGACTCAACTGAGAAGAGTTTACCATGAGAGAATCCTGGGCTAGAACTTCAGAATTTTCTTCCCATTTAGAAATACTCCCTGCCTCTATTCTTCCTACGAAGGTGCATGTACTCACAATTTCTCCCATTGTACTCCATTTGTCAGTTCTTTGCCCACTCTCCTAACCTGTCCAAATCCTTCTGCAGCCTCCCTACCTCCTCAATGCTACCTGTCCCTCTCCCTATCTTCGTATCAACTGCTAAAGCTTGGGCCAGCTGCTGCCAATGCACAGTGGAGAAAAGCCACAGTCTGAGGTCTTTCTGTCAAAGTACAACAGGCGTCTATCCAGTTATCAGAATCCCCCAGTAGCTCAAATGCTTATAAATATAGTCTTGGAAAAGCAAGAAAGAAATGCTTTGTTCTACATCTGTAAAGACTGCATAGACTTAAATTGCTCTGGTGACTATGTTTGTATATAAAAACTTTTATGAATAAAGTAAATTTTTGAAATGAAAAAAGTACTCTTAATTTGCAAAAGAGCAGCAATAACTGTCTTGTGTGCATCCGCAGAAGCTAAACACTGGAAATCTGGGAAAAATACTCAGCAAGTCAGGCAATATCTAACCATGAGAAGCAGAGCTAGTTTCAGTTAGTTGTCGTGAATTGGTGATTGATCTGAAACGGAAACACTGCTTCCCTCTTCACAGAAGCTTTTTGAGTGTTTTCTGATTTTATTTCCCCTGCATATCTATCGGATTCAATCTCACACCTTCAGATTTGCACGAAAGCCTTCATTTTTAAACCACTCCTGGCTGCTGAAGGTGAATAAATGTGACTTAAAAGAAGTTCTGGGACTTACATATTAATGAACTGAAACCTGCAACCCATTCTAAAAGATGAAAGATTTAACAGCAATCTAGGTTTGTTCAATATATCATTTCAGTTGCATGACACTGTAATCTTTTGCTATAAATTCTGTGCCTTATGATTCTGTTCCACAGTTACCTAATGAAGGAGCGTCGCTCCGAAAGCTAGTGTGCTTCCAATTAAACCTGTTGGACTATAACCTGGTGTTGTGTGATCTTTAACAAGGTGAATAAAAGGTAAAGACTAACACATGACTGAAGGTCATCAGTGCAGTTAGAGTGGGACTGAGAGTCTGATTCTTCCTTCTAACCTAAGGACTTGCTGAGGGTATCTGATTACCAGCTTAAGGCTAAAGGAATGGCATTTCGTTGCAATATAAGACACACAGCTGTTCACATTTGCTCTCAAATGTTTACTCAAATAGCAAGGAGTGATGTGAACCTAGAAGGTTCTTGGTATGAGAAAGAAGTGTTAATGGCGATCCTGATTTACAGCGTAAACACAGACAAGAGGCATTATATTTAATCTACATTTATATTGCACCTATAACATATTAAAGCTTCCTAAGGGAAGTTCCAAATCAAACGTGAAGTTGAGCCATGTATGGAGATATTCGGATAAATGACCAAAAGCTGGGTCAAACCGATCGAATTTGAGAAGAGTCTACAATGAGAGAGAGAGAGAGAGAGAGAGAGAGAGAGAGAGAGAGAGAGAGAGAGAGAGAGAGAGAGAGAGAGTCAAAAATCACACACCACCAGGTTATAGTCCAACTGGTTTGTGTGGAAGCACTTGCTTTCGGAGCACTGCTCCTTCATCAGGTGGTTACCTATTGCTTCCCAATAAACCTGTTAGTCTATAACCTGATGTTGTATGATTTTTAACTTTGTCCACCCCAGTCCAACACCAGCATCTCCAAATCGTAGAATGAGAGAGAGGACGAGATTTGGAGATGCCACTTTGAAAAGCTTAAAGCAATGGAGTGGTTAAATTCAGGGATTCACAAAGCAAAACTGGAGGGAAGCAAAAATCCTGAGAGATTAAAAAAAAAGTCTGAGACATTAACTTTTCTTCTCTCTCCACAGATGCTGTCAGACCTGCTGAATATTTCCAGCATCTTTTGTTTTTACTTTGGATTTCTAGCATCTGCAATAATTCACTCATGTTGCCAAGTTTGGAGTTCAGGTGGTCAGCACTTTTACTGGGAATAGGGCTGAGAGGAACAGGAACAAAATGATGGTGGACTGTGGAGTCAGCCTGGAGTGTGGAGGATCTGTTCTCCTAGCGGAGGGAGAGTGAGATTCTAAAGCTAAGCAAGGGAATGTAGTGGAGGGCAAATTACTAAGGATTCGCTGCAGCAAGTGAAGATGGAGAGGTGCAGGATTAGTTGTGAACAGATGAACAAAATACTGGTGGGTGTGGAGGTCACCATAAGACAGAAGTGGGTCAGAGGGACAGAAACCAGATTCTAGCTGAAGCTGAAAATAAAACAATGAAACCAGTTGGCCAAACTCAGCATGCACCAGCAGCAATGAGAGAAGGTCATAGAAGCATAAACTAGAGCAGGAGTAGGCCATTCAGCCCTTCGAGTCTGCTCTACCATTCAATGGGATCATGGTTGATTATCCTGCCTTGCGAGTAAAGCAAAGAACCTAAATTAATTAACTTAAAATTAGTGACATCCATTCCATTATTTCCTCTTTAATACAGCTTACTCTCTTAGTT
Source organism: Chiloscyllium plagiosum (assembly GCF_037043375.1). NCBI lineage: Eukaryota > Metazoa > Chordata > Chondrichthyes > Orectolobiformes > Hemiscylliidae > Chiloscyllium > Chiloscyllium plagiosum. The sequence continues at coordinate 8,136,680 of NW_028270157.1, forward strand.
CCACGTATGCAGTCTGTTAATTTGCCAAGATCACAATGTACTAGTGGACGACGGAAGTTATTATTTTATTTAAGCCTACACTAAGCTCAGTCTTCTGTACATCATTGTTCTTTCCTTTAGCAAATATTTTTGAGGAGTATAGTTCTCTACAGAACTCAAAGAAAATAGCAGTAGGCCATTCGGCCCTTCGAGCCTGCTCTGCCATTCAATATGATCATAGCTGGGGGGTAGGTTTGCTAGCACTCTTCGGGGGGGTTTAAACTAATTTGGCAGGGGGATGGGATCCGGACTTGTAGTCCAGCAAGTAGGCTAGCTGTGTGTCAGGATGCCCAAGACTGTAGGGAGGCTGTGGAGAAGGTATCACTGACAGGGACTACTTGCGGACACAGAGATGGGCTCAAGTGCGTATACTTCAACGCAAGGAGTATCAGAAATAAGGTGGGTGAACTTAAGGCGTGGATCGGTACCTGGGACTACGATGTTGTGGCCATCACGGAAACGTGGATAGATGAGGGACAGGAATGGCTGTTGGAGGTTCCTGGTTACAGGTGTTTCAGTAAGATTAGGGAGGGTGGGAAAAAAGGAGGGGGGGTGGCATTGCTAATTAGAAATGGTATAACGGCTGCAGAAAGGAAGTTTGAGGGGGATCTGCCTCTGGAGGTAGTATGGGCTGAATTCAGAATTAGGAAAGGTGCAGTCACCTTGTTGGGTGTTTACTATAGGCCCCCCAATAGCAGCAGAGATGTGGAGAAACAGATTGGGAAACAGATTTTGGAAAGGTGCAGAAGCCACAGGGTCGTAGTCATGGGCGACTTCAACTTCCCAAATATTGATTGGAAGCTCTTTAGATCAAGTAGATTGGATGGGGCGGTGTTTGTGCAGTGTGTCCAGGAAGCTTTTCTAACGCAGTATGTAGATTGTCCAACCAGTGGGGAGGCCATATTGGATTTGGTACTCGGTAATGAACCGGGACAAGTGGTGGGCTTGTTAGTGGGTGAACATTTTGGTGATGGTGACCACAATTCTGTGACTTTCACCTTGGTTATGGCGAGAGATAGGTGCGCACAACAAGGTAGATTTTATAATTGGGGGAAGGGAAATTACGATGCTGTAAGGCAGGATTTGAGGAGCATACGTTGGGAGCATAGGCTGTCAGGGAAGGATGTGGTGGAAATGTGGAACTTTTTCAAAGAGCAGATACGACGTGTCCATGATATGTATGTACCTATCAGGCAGGAAAGAAATGGTCGTGTGAGGGAGCCTTGGTTGACGAGAGAGGTTGAATGTCTGGTAAAGAGGAAGAAGGAGGCTTACATAAGGTTGAGGAAACAGGATTCAGACAGAGCAGTGGAGGGATACAGGATAGCCAGAAGGGACCTGAAGAAAGGGATTAGGAGAGCTAAGAGAGGGCATGAAAAATCGTTGGCAGATAGGATCAAGGATAACCCCAAGGCATTTTATGCGTATGTGAGAAACCTGAGAATGACGAGAACGAGGGTAGGTCCGATCAAGGACAATAGTGGGAGACTGTGTATTGAGTCGGAAGAGATAGGAGAGGTCTTGAACAAGTACTTCTCTTCAGTATTTACGAACGAGAGGGACCGTATTGTAGAAGAGGAGAGTGTGAAATGGACTGGTAAGCTAGAAGAGATACCTGTTAGGAAGGAAGATGTGTTGGACATTTTGAACAACTTGAGGATAGACAAGTCCCCCGGGCCTGACGGGATATATCCTAGGATTATGTGGGAAGCAAGAGAGGAAATTGCAGTACCGTTGGCAATGATCTTCTCGTCTTCACTGGCAACGGGGGTGGTACCAGGGGACTGGAGAGTAGCGAATGTTGTGCCCCTGTTCAAAAAAGGGAATAGGGATAACCCCGGGAATTACAGGCCTGTTAGTCTTACTTCTGTGGTAGGCAAAGTAATGGAAAGGGTACTGAGGGATAGGATTTATGAGTATCTGGAAAGACACTGCTTGATTAGGGACAGCCAGCACGGATTTGTGAAGGGTAGGTCTTGCCTTACAAGTCTTATTGAATTCTTCGAGGAGGTGACCAAGCATGTGGATGAGGGTAGAGCAGTGGATGTAGTGTACATGGATTTTAGTAAGGCATTTGATAAGGTTCCCCATGGTAGGCTTATGCGGAAAGTCAGGAGGCATGGGATAGAGGGAAATTTGGCCAATTGGATAGAAAACTGGCTAACCGGTCGAAGGCAGAGAGTGGTGGTAGATGGTAAATATTCAGCCTGGAGCCCAGTTACAAGTGGAGTTCCGCAGGGATCAGTTCTGGGTCCTCTGCTGTTTGTAATTTTTATTAATGACTTAGATGAGGGAGTCGAAGGGTGAGTCAGTAAATTTGCAGATGATACGAAGATAGGTGGAGTTGTGGACAGTGAGGAGGGCTGTTGTCGGCTGCAGAGGGACTTAGATATGATGCAGAGCTGGGCTGAGGAGTGGCAGATGGAGTTCAACCCTGCCAAGTGTGAGGTTGTCCATTTTGGAAGAACAAATAAGAATGCGGAATACAGGGTTAATGGTAGGGTTCTTAGTCAGGTGGAGGAACAGAGGGATCTTGGGGTCTGTGTACATAGATCTTTGAAGGTTGCCACTCAGGTGGATAGAGTTTGTAAGAAGGCCTATGGAGTATTATCGTTCATTAGCAGAGGGATTGAATTCAAGAGTCGTGAAGTGATGTTGCAGCTGTACAGGACTTTGGTTAGGCCACAGTTGGAGTACTGTGTGCAGTTCTGGTCGCCTCACTTTAGGAAAGATGTGGAAGCTTTGGAGAGGGTGCAGAGAAGATTTACCAGGATGTTGCCTGGAATGGAGAGGAAGTCGTACGAGGATAGGTTGAGAGTTCTCGGCCTTTTCTCGTTGGAACGGCGAAGGATGAGGGGTGACTTGATAGAGGTTTATAAGATGATCAGAGGAATAGATAGAGTAGACAGTCAGAAACTTTTCCCCCGGGTACAACAGAGTGTTACAAGGGGACATAAATTTAAGGTGAAGGGTGGAAGGTATAGGGGAGATGTCAGGGGTGAGTTCTTTACCCAGAGAGTGGTGGGGGCATGGAATGCGCTGCCCATGGGAGTGGTAGAGTCGGAATCATTGGCGACCTTTAAGCGGCATTTGGATAGGTACATGGATGGGTACTTAATCTAGGTTAGAAGTTCGGCACAACATCGTGGGCCGAAGGGCCTGTTCTGTGCTGTATTGTTCTATGTTCTATGATCATCCAACTCAGTGACTGTTCCCACTCTCACCCCATATCCACTCCGCACCTACCAACAGCTTTGCGTCAGTTGAAGAAGGCATAATGTGTGGAAAATGTTCTGTTTGTAAAGGACAGGGCCCTGTGTTTGAACAATTGCATTTTCCAAGACATTGAGTCGTATTGCGAGTCTGCTGGTAAAGCATCCACAGTGTTGTATGTTTATCTCACACGGCTGATGTGTGGTATTGTTACTGGACTGGTAACCCAGAGGCCCAGGCTATCGTTCTGCTTGCTGATGAAGGACTTATGCCCGAAACGTTGATTCTCCTGCTCCTCGGATGCTGTGCTTTTCCAGCAGCACACTCTTGACTCTGATCTCCAGCATCTGCAGTCCTCACTTTCTCCTAATGTCCTGGGAGACTTGGGCTCATAAACCCACTACAGTAATCGGTAGAATTTGAATTCAATTCGTAAAATGTGGAACTGAAGGCTAGTCTCAGTAATAATGACCACAGAACCATCATCACATCTCTGAAAACGAGTGACAGAACTCAAAGTGCTTCCTATACAAAGATGCTGTAAGATCTGCTGAGTTTCTCTAGAAATTTCTGTTTTGTTTGTTCCAGCATCTAACGTTCTTTAACTTATTCTGATAAAGACCCAGTTGTCCTTACTTCCTGCTTCTTAATCTTAATGCAGCACCTGATGAAATACCTTTTGGAAAGCAAGTACATCACATCTACTAGTTTTCCTCTATCCACCATGAATATTACTTTGTTAATAATCCAATATATTAGTTACACATAACTTCCCTTTTTGAAAGCCATGTTGCCTCTGCCTGGTCATATAGGAAACCAGCGCTGAAAATGTGTTGCTGGAACAGCGCAGCAGGTCAGGCAGCATCCAGGGAACAGGAGAATCGACGTTTCGGGCATAAGGCCTTCTTCAGGAATGCCTGAAACGTCAATTCTCCTGTTCCCTGGATGCTGCATGACCTGCTGCGCTGTTCCAGCAACACATTTTCAGCTCTGATCTCCAGCATCTGCAGACCTCACTTTCTCCATATAGGAAACCATACAGGGCACGAGCCTGGGCACACTGAATACTGTGAACTGTTTCTGTCCCTCTCTCTAAGGAAATGCAGACTAGCATTAGAGATGGTCCAAAGGAAGTTCAATAGATTGATCCTGAGTACGGAAGGACTATTTTATAAACCAAGGTGGAGTAGGTTAGACCCGCACTCATTGATGTTCAGAAGAAGGAGAGGAGACCTTACTGAAACATGCAAGCAAAAGCAGCAACTGTGCAGGTTCACTGTAGTTTCTCTCTCTCTCTCTCTCTCTCCTGCAATGACCTCACCATGTGCTTCCTTTGTCTGTTCTTCTCCCTTTTAAAACTGCTGATGTTTTAACTTTGTTTTTCCCAAATTCCAAAACAATGCAACAGCATATAAAACAGTAATCGATGCTCCTGGAATTCGAGGAAATCACCTCCAATACCTAAAAAAGGAGCAGCTGTTACAGCCAGAAATTTTTCCCATCCTCCATCTTGGATTACCCAGAATCCTCATCTGGGATTGTTGTTTCCTACTGTGGTAGAAGCTAGGGCCAGAAGGCATAGTTTCGGATTAAGGGGTCACACAGATGAAGAAATGGATCTTCTCACAGAATCCCTACAATGTGGAAGTAGGCCATTTGGTTCATAGAGTCCACACCGACCCTCTGAAGAGCATCCCATCAACCTATGCTCCCACCCTATCCCTGTAACCCTGCATTTCCCACCTAGCCTGCACATTCCTAGACACAATGGGCCATTTAGCATGGCCTACCCACTCTAACTTATACACCTTTGGACTTGGGTTAACGAATCTGTGGAATTCTTTACCACAGAGGTCAGTTGAGGTTGAATCATTTAGTGAATTCAAGGCTAAGACAGCCAATTTTTTTTTTAAATCAGTAAAGGAATCAAGAATTATGGGAAAAGGCAGGAAAGTAGAGCTGATGATTATCAGATCAGGCTCGATCTTATTGAGTTGCGGAGCAGACTCGATGGTCTGAATGGGTTACTGCTGCTCCTACATCTTATTGTCCAGTCCTGTTTTGTAGGAGGGAAAACAACCAGAGCAGTTACTTAATTAAATATTTCCATCTACTCTCCTCCATTATCAAACTGCAGCTTGCTGTGCAGAAAATCTGTTTCTGCATTTCCTACATTACAACAATGGCTAAATGTCACGAAAGTATTTCACCAGTTAGTAAGCATTTTGAGCTGTCCAGCAGTTCTGAAAGCTGCTGTCTAATTCAACTCACTCCACTAACTAGAACTTGAATATTGCTAAGAAGAGGACACATTGTTAAGGCTTCATATCTGGCACTCATCAGGACAAAAGCAAGAATATTAAAAGGTGAGAGACTTAACAAACAATCCAGTTATTTTTCGATATATAATTTCAGTTATACCACACTGTAAACTCTGTGTCCTATGATCTTATAATCCTCAACCACCTGATGAAGGAACAGTGGTCTGAAAGCTACTGCTTCCAAATAAACTTTTTGGGCTATAACCTGGTGTTGTGTGATTTTTAACATTTCAAAAGATCGTAACTATTTATATTACAGGAGCGGACTGGTTGGCCTGGCAGCTTTGTTTGGCTAAGACATTGCTCTGAAGAAAACGACAGGGAGCCTTTGGATTCTCCAGCTCCTGGGTGGGCAACGGGAATGCAAGGCAGTAAAAGTTGTTTCTTTACTTTGCAGAGACTGGTTCCCTGTGTACGGACACATCACTTCCAGCAAGAGTAAATGATCCACACTATGAGCCTGACTGGTAATTTTAAACTGGTTCCTAGTGTAGCTATTGGTGCACTCAGGATTGTTCAACAAGTGCTGCCCCGATTACAAGTGTTTTGTAATAGGTGTTTTCTTTCAAGAATGAGTATTGTAAGCATGGGCTAGTTGAGTATACCCTGGCTTTTAGGAAAAATCAAAGGCACTTCTGTTTGCTTCAATCACACGATAACTCTGCCACGTGGTCTATGTATCACACTGACCCTGAAATGCAATGGTGGGGTGGGCAGGGAGTCTTTTCAAACTGATAGCAGTATTAGCGTAGTGGAAATAGAACTCATGTAATCATTACATGATAGCAGTGTGATGACTTGCTTAACATATAGCTCACCTTTTGAGAGGTCTTACATTTCCTGATCCCTTTTCAGGTCTTTAGCCCATTTGAGAGTTTGCACAATACAGTAAACGACGAACGATCTGGTCAGGACAGTCACTGTCCTGCACAATGGCTTGGTTGTGCTCTACTTCTGCATCATGTTTGCAAAATGGCAAATGCCCTATTTACAAGATTGCTGATGCAGCCAAACCTATAACCGTGAAGCTTTAGGAATCCCAGCATATTTACTGTCTGATGACGATGGCCTTCTGGCAGACTGCAGTGGAGCATCCGAGCACGGATTTCACAACTATCCTGCCTGGGAAAGGGAACATGTTAGACTGTTCCATCTCAAAAAAGTGAAACTGAGCTTTAGAGATATTAAACTGATTACAGGTGGGTGTAGATTCAAGGATTGGAAAGATGTCACCGATGCGCGAGAAGCTTGCATCGGCTGGAAGTTAAGGTTCGTTCCATCAAAAACAGATTTCTTGTGTAAACTGACAAAAACATGAATGAGATCTTGAGATCTCGATGGATCTTGAGATTCCCATCACTACATCATTTACTTGTGCATATATAATGTTATTAAATCTGAATGTAACTCAACAAGTTAAGTTCACAAGTTGAATGGCTGTAGAAGGGTAACTTGTAACCTCCCCCTTGGATTCTTGGTAGCAGTCCACTAAATCTACACTTCACTCCTGCCAAAGCCAATGTACCCTAAGGTGTGCTGCACAAAACTGCTGACAGTTGTGATATAACCAAGGCTCAGGAATGCAATAGACAATAGGTGCAGGAGTAGGCCATTCTGCCCTTCGAGCCTGCACCACCATTCAATATGATCATGGCTGATCATCCTTAATCAGTATCCTATTCCTGCCTTATCTCCATAACCCTTGATTCCACAATCCTTGAGAGCTCTATCCAACTCTTTCTCAAATGAATCCAGAGACTGGGCCTCCACTGCCCTCTGGGGCACAGCATTCCACACAGCCACCACTCTCTGGGTGAAGAAGTCTCTCCTCATCTCTATCCTAAATGGTCTACCCCGTATTTTTAAGCTGTGTCCTCTGGTTCGGCATTCACCCATCAGTGGAAACATGTTTCCTGCCTCCATAGTGTCCAATCCTTTAATAATCTTATATGTCTCAATCAGATCCCCTCTCAGTCTTCCATACTCAAAGGTATACAAGCCCAGTCGCTCCAGTCTTTCAGTGTAAGCTAATCCCGCCATTCCAGGAATTGACTTCGTGAACCTACGCTGCACTCCCTCAATAGCCAGAATGTCTTTTCTCAAATTTGGAGACCAGAACTGCACACACTACTCCAGGTGTGGTCTCACCAGGGCCCTGTACAGCTGCAGAAGAACCGCTTTGCTTCTATACTCAATCCCTCTTGTTATGAAGGCCAGCATGCTATTAGCCTTCTTCACTACCTGCTGTACCTGCATGCTTACCTTCATTGACCGGTGTACAAGAACACCCAGATCTCTCTGTACTGCCCCTTTACATAAATTGATTCCATTGAGGTAGTAATCTGCCTTCCTGTTCTTGCCAAAGTGGATAACCATACATTTATCCACATTAAACTGCATCTGCCATGCATCTGAGCACTCACCTAACTTGTCCAGGTCACCCTGTAATCTCCTGACATCCTCATCACATTTCACCCTGCTGCCCAGCTTAATATCATCAGCAAATTTGCTAATGTTATTACTAATACCATCTTCTATATCATTAACATATATTGTATAAAGCTGCGGTCCCAGTACTGATCCCTGCGGTACCCCACTGGTCACTGCCTGCCATTCCCAAATGGAGCCGTTTATCACTACTCTTGCTTTCCTATCAGCCAACTAACTTTCAATCCAAGTTAGTACTTTGCCCCCAATATCATGCACCCTAATTTTGCTCACTAACCTCCTATGTGGGACTTTATTAAAAGCTTTCTGAAAGTCCAGGTACAATACATCTACTGGATCTCCCTCGTCCATCTTCAGAGTTACATCCTCAAAAAATTCCAGAAGATTAGTCAAGCATGATTTCCCCTTCATAAATGCAACTGCTGTATAGCTTCTACCTCCCGATGTTCTTACCCTCCCCAAGGCTAGCTTCCATTTGCACGTGCACATCATTTAAATGGTCTAAGTGCATGGACTCTAAATAGTTTTGAACTTCCCATGTTTCTCACTTTTCGATGCTTCTAAAAATGGTTTTTAAGCTTTGTACCGTCCAGGTCTGGATGTCAGACATGCACATAGATAACGCAGAGTGAGATAGTAGAGAGATTCCATTCCTGATGAAGAGCTCATGCTCAAAATGTCGACTCTCCTGCTCCTCAGATGCTGCCTGAATGGCTATGCTTTTCAAGCACCACACTTTTTGACTCTGAGCATTTATTTAGACCGGACACTAAATCTTTCTCAATGTCATCACCTCCTAAGTCCATTCCTATCTTTTTCTGACCTCTCCCCACATCACAATCAACCAGATTTATGCAAACAGTTCTTAAAGTTGCAAATAACATCCTCAGTGACAAGAACGAACACAAATTTTTTCCTCATTCTTTTCTGTCTGTTTGCAATCTTCAACATGGTTGAACACATCACCATCTTTAAATACCTTCCCCATAGCTATGCAGGACCTCTACTCAGCTACTCTATTCTCACGTGTACACTGTACTCAGAGAATACAATGGCTTCTCTATATGCTCCCACACTGGTGTCAGCCAAGGATCCATCTTTGATCCCCTCCAATTTCTTATCATTGTAGGTCAGTTAGCTCAGTTGACTGCCACAACTGGCTGTCAGGCTATCATGATGGTTCCACCTTCTCAACCTCACCTGAGGCTGTCAAGTTAAATTTATCACTGCTTTCTAATGAGAGAGTGGGACCATGGAAACTTTGTTTTTGGGTAATGTCACTGAGGGGCATGTAGATTATAAACAAAAGCAAGAATCCATTTTCACATGTATACTAATGACACCAAGCATGATCTCACCAACATCGCCTCGCTTCACCATGATTAAACTATTCAGCTGCATATCTGACCAACAAGCACCCTGTTGAGCAGGAATCTTCTCCAATATCGGGGAAGCTAAAGTCATTATTTCAGAGTGGCGGATCAAGGGTAGTTGCATATCGCCACCGTCAAACCTTTGACTCTCTTTACACAAATATCCTTTGTAGTATGTTTGTTCAAAGAACCTATGATACAAACTGCAGTTACAAAATGGGGCTGGTGATCCCAGTCATAGTAGTTTTATGCTTCTTGTCTGTTGCTTTTCAAATAAAGTGGGCAGAGGGAGAACATTTGGCAAACTTTAATTGCCACTAATGAGGCCTTTTTGGAGAAAGTGTTGTGTTATCCATCTGCCATTCCCAGCAGGCTGCTCACTAATAACACTATCGCCAGATTACATCTGTGCATTTTAGACAGCGTGCCACGGCATTCACTTCGCAATTTTCTGCATTTCGAGAGATCAGGTACATCTTATGTTTGGCCCTTCCCCTTCTTAGTCCAGGCATTGTGCAGGAAACTTTACTACGCTTTATAAAATTGATTGTTATTTTCATAATGTGGAGCAACATTGTCATAGTCCTGTTCACTAGAGAGAGAAATGACTGATGGTGGTTAACCTGAGGGTCACCACACCTCTGGCTAGGAGAGAGGTTCAGAAGGAGAGTCCCTCATGGTAATCTCATTTGGTGCAAGAACTGAACCCACACTATTGGTGCCACTTTGAATTGCAAACCAGCTAACTAGTTGAGCTAAGCCACCCTCTACCATAGGTACGACCCTGTGAATCTTGCCAGCGAAGTCTACCAACGATTTCTACTCATCCACAACCCCTGCTTAGCAAAGCAGCATAAAGCTCCCTAACCTTCCCAGGCTACCTGCCTTTTTGACTTGAAATGCAGGTTTACTTGATGTTATGGGGCAGCACGGTGGCTCAGTGGTTCACACTGCTGTGTCACACAGTGCCTAGGGTTCGATTCCACCCTCGGGCGACTGCCTGAACAGAGTTTGCACATTCTTCCAGTGTCTGCGTGGGTCTTCTCCGGGTGCTCCAGTTTCCTCCCACAGTCCAAAGATGTGCAGGTTAGGTGAACTGGCCATGCTAAATTACCCATAGTGTTTAGGGATGTGCAGGCTGGGCACATTAGTTAGGGGAAATGTAAAGTAATAGGGTAGGGGAATGGGTCTGGGTGGGATACTCTTCAGAGGGTTGGTGTGGACGTGTTGGGCCAAATGGCCTGTTTGCACACTGTAGCGATTCTATGGTTCTTTGTTATTCACCCTCAGGGGTTGGTTAGCTCAGCTGGCTTATAACATGGAGTAACGCCAACAGAATGGGTTCAATTCATGCACTGACTGATGTTACCATAAAGGATTCTCCTTTTGCCTGACACGTGCTAACCCTCAGGTCAAACCACCAATCATCTCCCTTTCTCATCAGAGAGCAGGACTATAGTGACTTTATTTATTATTTTCATTTCAGCCAATTTTTACATACGGTCTAACAAGGTTTACCTCAAACTAGCTTGAGCTGAAAATGTGTTGCTGGAAAAGCGCAGCAGGTCAGGCAGCATCCAAGGAGCAGGAGAATCGACGTTTCGGGCATGAGCCCTTCTTCAGATACGTCGATTCTCCTGTTCCTGGATGCTGCCTGACCTGCTGCGCTTTTCCAGCAACACATTTTCAGCTCTGATCTCCAGCATCTGCAGTCTTCACTTTCTCCTCAAACTAGCTTAGCCACTTTAAATAGACTTTAAATAAACAAAATAAGCATTAATTTCCATACCTTTTCCAAGCTGGATGCAAATTCCACGTGTTCCAATCAATTCTGACTCAATTTCCAAGCTTAACTGGTAAATAACTGGGATCATCTCAACCAGAAAGCTAACACATTTTATCTCAGCATTCAATCATTGAGTTGCATCAGACAAACACCTTCATGTCAGCGAACCTCCCATTGAACAACACAAGGATTATTATCTCAATCTTGTCAGCTTCTCGAGCTGATTGCCTTCCTGTAATTAATCATTCTAGTGTCTTTCCAATGAGGAAGGCTGCAGCAGCAATAAATTCTTGGACTGGATTTGGAAAAGCAGAGGGGGAACTGTTCACCCATCCCCACAGAATGGAAGTATGCCAACAGGTGAAGCATTGGATTGATGCCTATCCTGCAGCTCCACCACAGAGCCAGCAGCTAAACAAGGCGAGAGTGGGACTGCTGCTTCTCAGTGGGACAGTATCAAGAATGGTCAGCAACCACAGCAGGGTCAGGGCTCAGGTGGGAGGTGCTGACAGGACTGCAAGGTCAGGCAGAAAGAGCAATAGCTCAAGGAGATCACCAAGTCCTGGGTTTTTAAGATGGGTTGGCATCCAAGTGCCAAGTAGTGGGATTTGACCTTCGCATCAAAAGACATAGGAGCAGATGGCAGCCGTTTAGCCTGTCAAGTCTGCTCCACTATTCAATGAGATCATGGCTAGCTCATATTCCTCAACCCCACTTTCCTGCCTTTTACCCATGGCTCTTAATTCCTTCTGGTCCTAGCTTCTCTCACAAAGGGCAACAACTTTTCTGTATCTGTCAATTTCCCCAAGAATCTTGTGGGTTTCCATAACATCTTCTCTCTACTGGCTCAGTAGTTAACATTGATGCCTCACAATGCCATAAACCTGGGTTCAATTCCAGCCTTGGATGTCTATCTGTGTGGAGTTTGCACTGTTTCTTCCCACAGTCCAAAGATGTGCAGGTTAGGTGGATTAGTCAGGCTACATTCCTGATGTTTATGCCTATACGTTGACTCTCCTGCTCCTCAGATACTGCCTGATCTGCTGCGCTTTTCCAGCACCACACTTTTTGACTCTGATCTCCAGCATCTGCAGTCCTCACTTTCTATAAATTGCTAAATTGCCTATAGTATCCAGGGATGTATAGGTTAGAGGGATTTGCTGTGGGAAACAAAGGGTTAAAAGGATAGGCTAGGAGGTTGAGTCAGGGTGGGATGCTTTTCAGGAGAGTCAGTGTGGATTTGTTGGACCAATTGGCCTGTTTCCATGCAGTAGGGTTCTATACAACCAGCATGTGAAAGGACACAGCAGGTACTTGGACTTTCATTTACACTTGCCATGTACACAAGAAAAAAAAAATCATTAATTAACCCATTTCCAAAGTACAATGCTCAGGATATACTTTATTTTCATAAAATGAATCCCTACAGTATAGAAACAGGCCATTCGGCCCAACAAGTCCACACCGACCCTCTGAAAAGTAATCCATCCAGACTCTTTCCCTATTACTCTACATTTACCCGTGACTATTGCACCTAACCCAAACATCCCTGAATACTGGGGTAAATTACCTTGGTCACCTCACCTAACCTGCACATCTTTGGACAGTGGGGGGAAAACTCACGCAGACACGGGGAGAATGTGCAAACTGCACAGACGGTCATCCAAGGATGGAATTGAACCCAGATCTCTGGCGCTGTGAGGTCGCTGTGCTAACCACTGAGCCACCATGCTGCCCATTTCTTGATAAACTATAAATACTTTGAGCTGAAAATGTATTGCTGGAAAAGCGCAGCAGGTCAGGCAGCATCCAAGGAACAGGAGAATCAACGTTTCGGGCACAAGCCCTTCTTCAGGAATGAGGAAAGTGTGTCCAGCAGGCTAAGATAAAAGGTAGGGAGGAGGGATTTGGGGGAGGGGCTTTGGAAATGCGATAGGTGGAAGGAGGTCAAGGGGAGGGTGATAGGCCGGAGTGGGGTGGGGGCGGAGAGGTCAGGAAGAAGATTGCAGGTTAGGAAGGCGGTGCTGAGTTCGAGGGATTTGACTGAGACAAGGTGGGGGGAGGGGAAATGAGGAAACTGGAGAAATCTGACTTCATCCCTTGTAGTTGGAGGGTTCCTAGGCGGAAGATGAGGCGCTCTTCCTCCAACTGTCGTGTTGCCATGGTCTGGCGATGGAGGAGTCCAAGGACCTGCATGTCCTTGGTGGAGTGGGAGGGGAAGTTAAAGTGTTGAGCTACGGGGTGGTTGGGTTGGTTGGTCCAGGTGTCCCAGAGGTGTTCTCTGAAACGTTCCGCAAGTAGGTGGCCTGTCTCCCCAATATAGAGGAGGCCACATCGGGTGCAGCGGATGCAATAAATGGTGTGTGTGGAGGTGCAGGTGAATTTGTGGCGGATATGGAAGTGTCCCTTGGGGCCTTGGAAGGAAGTAAGGGGGGAGGTGTGGGCGCAAGTTTTGCATTTCTTGCGGTTGCAGGGGAATGTGCCGAGAGTGGAGGTTGGGTTGGTGGGGGGTGTGGACCTGACGAGGGAGTCATGGAGGGAGTGGTATTTTCGGAACGCTGATAGGGGAGGGGAGGGAAATATACCCCTGGTGGTGGGGTCCGTTTGGGGGTGGCGGAAATGACGGCGGATGATACGTTGTACATGGAGGTTGGTGGGGTGGTAGGTGAGGACCAGTGGGGTTCTGTCCTGGTGGCGGTTGGAAGGGTGGGGCTCAAGGGCGGAGGAGCGGGAAGTGGAAGAGATGCGGTGGAGGGCATCGTCAACTACGTCTGGCGGGAAATTGCGGTCCTTGAAGAAGGAGGCCATCTGGGTTGTACGGTTTTGGAACTGGTCATCCTGGGAGCAGATGCGGTGGAGACGAAGGAATTGTGAATATGGGATGGCGCTTTTACAGGGGGCAGGGTGGGAGGAGGTATAGTCTAGGTAGCTGTGGCTATGACTCCCACAGCTACCTAGACTACACCTCTTCCACTTCCCGCTCCTCCGCCCTTGAGCCCCGCCCCTCCAACCACCACCAGGACAGAGCCCCACTGGTCCTCACCTACCACCCCACCAAACTCCATGTACAACGTATCATCCGCCATCATTTCCGCCACCTCCAAACGGACCCCACCACCAGGGATATATTTCCCTTCCCTCCCCTCCCCTATCAGCGTTCCTAAAAGACCACTCTCTCCATGACTCCCTCGTCAGGTCCACACCCCCCACCAACCCAACCTCCACTCCCGGCACCTTCCCCTGCAACCGCAAGAAATGCAAAACTTGCGCCCACACCTCCCCGCTTACTTCCCTCTAAGGCTCCAAGGGACACTTCCATATCCGCCACAAATTCACCTGCACCTCCACACACATCATCTATTGCATCCGCTGCACCCGATGTGGCCTCCTCTATATTGGGGAGACAGGCCGCCTACTTGCGGAACGTTTCAGAGAACACCTCTGGGACACCCGGACCAACCAACCCAACCACCCCATAGCCCAACACTTTAACTCCCCCTCCCACTCTACCAAGGACATGCAGGTCCTTGGACTCCTCCATCGCCAGACCATGGCAACACGACAGTTGGAGGAAGAGTGCCTCATCTTCTGCCTGGGAACCCTCCAACCACAAGGGATGAAGTCAGATTTCTCCAGTTTCCTCATTTCCCCTCCCCCCACCTTGTCTCAGTCAAATCCCTCGAACTCAGCACCGCCTTCCTAACCTGCAATCTTCTTCCTGACCTCTCCGCCCCCACCCCACTCCGGCCTATCACCCTCCCCTTGACCTCCCTCCACCTATCGCATTTCCAAAGCCCCTCCCCCAAGTCTCTCCTCCCTACCTTTTATCTTAGCCTGCTGGACACACTTTCCTCATTCCTGAAGAAGGGCTTGTGCCCGAAACGTCGATTCTCCTGTTCCTTGGATGCTGCCTGACCTGCTGCGCATTTCTAGCAACACATTTTCAGCTATGATCTCCAGCATCTGCAGCCCTCACTTTCTCCTATAAATACTTTGAGCCATTTGGCATTAACCGCGCAGCACACATCAGGTCCCTACAATATTCTGAATGCCTTATTTGAACCCCCAACAAGAACAGGGATGAGAGAGTTAAAATATTGCTAGCATGTTCTGAACCATGCACAGATGTCACTTGGAATGACCCATCACTGCAAAAGCTAGAGACATTTTTGGGCACCTGGGGTAGAGATAATCACAGTCACAAAGATGGAAGTTGACAGTCTGTGTGTTGGACAGGATTACATTTACATTTCAATAGTATTTCACATACATCCCTGCATTTTGCACAAGGCATCTTTATCTAGACACAGAGATATTTTGAGCATAGTGCAGACCTCTGAAATCTCATTATGCAAAAAAACACCACTATCTTCTATTACAGTTAGATCGAAATATAAATCAAGTTATTATTTAGTTTCTTTACTCTTCACACCAATTCACTGAATCCAATTTTAAAACAAATGAACTGCGGATGCTGGAAATCAGAAAAAAAAAACCTGAAAATGCTGAAAAATCTCAGCAGCTTTGGCAACATTGTGGAGAGAAATCAGAGTTAATGTTTCAAATCCAGTGACCGTTTTCAGAAAAGGGTTCCGAAAAGAGTCACTGGTCCCGAAACATTGATTCTAATTTCTCTCCACAGATACTGCCAGACCTGCTGAGATTTTCCAGCAATTTCTGTTTTTGTCACTGAATCTAATTGTGATTTGGGATATTACCTTATCCTGAGAAGTAGTTTTCATGTTAAGCCCTCACAGTATGTATCACACAAATATCTACCAGAGAGGACTCCAGGTTACTAGTGCCAATCCTAAATTTGATTACAATCCTACGTGCAATTTTTGCAAACAACCACACAGTGTTGTGTGGGAAATCTGGAGTGGTGTAGTTGCTGGAGAAGTTTGGAGGGATCTTCTTCTCTTGGAAGACAATCATGGTTCTCATTGCCAGTGTGAGGTGAATTTGGGAATAGGGAGGCTAATCCCAAACTATTTTCACTTAACATCCAAATGCACGCACTCTTCAACAGACAGAAAGATCCTGCATTTACATAGCACCTTTCAAATTCCAAAGATGTCCCAAATCATTTCACAGCCAATTGACTATTTCTGAATTGTATTGTATTTCCATTATATGACAGAACAACCAATTTTCACAATATCAATGAGATAAAGAGCCAATTTATTGATAAAAGATAAATTGTGGCCACAAAAGTTGAACGAAACAAAATCACGTATTTCTGTATGGATCACAGTCAGACTTTTCATGACAATCCAACAGATTGAAGTGTGTCTCCTCTGAAAGTATGCACAATGTCCCCATTAACATGCTGAAGTGTCAGTCTAGAGTGCGTTCTCAAATCCTGGATACAGGAAAGCCATTGAATGGGAACGGGAAACTGCTTCTTCATTCAGTTCCTCTGCACCCAAACACCACCATCCACCTCCCTGAATTTATCAATACTCGAGTGGACATCTGTAACCTTGCTGGAAATAATGTTTAATGGGATAAGGCATCTGTCCAAGAACCTCCCATTACAGTACAGCAAGCAACTGAAAACCATGTAAAATCTGATGGACTGAGAGCACCAGAGAATATAGAGTCAGAGATGTACAGCATGGAAACAGACCCTTCGGTCCAACCCGTCCATGCCGACCAGATATCCCAACCCAATCTAGCCCCACCTGCCAGCACCTGGCCCATATCCCTCCAAACCCTTCTTATTCATATACCCATCCAAATGCCTCTTAAACGTTGCAATTGTACCAGCCTCCACCACATCCTCTGGCAGCTCATTCCATACACGTACCACCCTCTGCGTGAAAAGGTTGCCCCTTAGGTTTAGGGTGAGAGGGGAAAGATATAAGAGAGACCTATGTCCTCTAGTTCTGGACTCCCCAACCCCAGGGAAAAGACTTTGCCTATTTATCCTATCCATGCCCCTCATAATTTTGTAAACCTCTATAAGGTCACCCCTCAGCCTCTGTCGCTCCAGGGAAAACAGCCCCAGCCTATTCAGCCTCTCCCTGTAGCTCAGATCCTCCAACCCTGGCAACATCCTTGTAAATCCTTTCTGAACCCTTTCAAGTTTCACAACATGTTTCCAATAGGAAGGAGACCAGAATTGCATGCAATATTCCAACAGTGGCCTAACCAATGTCCTGTACATCCGCAACATGACCTCCCAACTCCTGTACTCAATACTCTGACCAATAAAGGAAAGCATACCAAATGCCTTCTTCACTATCCTATCTACTTGCGACTCCACTTTCAAGGACCTATGAACCTGCACTCCAAGGTCCCTTTGTTCAGTAATACTCCCTAGGACCTTACCATTAAGTGTATAAGTCCTGCAAAGATTTGCTTTCCAAAAATGCAGCACCTTGCATTTATCTGAATTAAACTCCATCTGCCACTTCTCAGCCCATTGGCCCATCTGATCAAGATCCTGTTGTAATCGGAGGTAACCCTCTTCGCTGTCCACTACACCTCCAACTTACTAACTGTACCTCTTATGCTCGCATCCATATCTGATGTGAAACGTGAATTGTAAATATGGTTTGCAATGTTAAGTGTGATGAGGCATCTCTACTGAAAGAACTCCCTTTGTGATGTAATTTAGGTAATGTCAAACTTGAACTGTAACACAGTGCATATATAAATGTAGGAATTAGGAGTACACTACTCAGCACCTCTAGTCTGCTCTACCACACGATTACAGATTAAGATTAAGATTAAAGGTGTGTCTTCAACTACACCTTCTTGCCTACCCCAATGGCCGCAGACACCTCACTATCAAAATCCTATCTTCTTCTGAAACTTAGAATCCCTACAGTGTGGAAACAGGCCCTTCGGCCCAGCAAGTCCCACACCGACCCTCCGAAGAGTAACCCACTGTCTTATTTCTCTACATTTCCCCTGATTAATGCACCAAACATTACAGGCAATTTAGCACAGCCAATCCACCTAACCTGCATATCTTTAGACTGTGGGAGGAAACCGGAGCACGAAGACGCAGGGAGAATGTGCAAACTCCACAGACAGTTGCCCGAGGCTGGAATCAAACCTGGGTCCCTGGAGCCGTGAGGCTGCAGTGCTAACCACTGAGCCACTGTGCCGCTTGGAAGAATTCAAAGACTTCACCTTCACCACTCTCTGTAGACAAGAGTTTTAGAGATTCACAACCCTCAGAACATACATACAAATGTCAGAAACAACAGTCAGCCGTTTGGTCCTTCGAACTTGCTGCCCCATTCATTCAGATCATGGCTGATTGGATTTTAGCCTCCACTCTACATTTCTTTATACCCCCAACAATCTTTCATCCCTTTGCTCATCAAAAAAAAAATCTACCTACCTCAGCCTTTAAGAATATGTAAAGATTCTATTTTGAGAAATCGAATCCCAAAGACTCTCAACGAAAGACATTTTCTGTCTCAAATGGGAGACTACGGAGTTGTAAACAACATCCTCTAGTGCGAGACCCCTTGACAGTGGGTGGGTGGGGGAGGGGAGCGGGGGGAGTTATTCTTTCAACAACAAACCTATCAAGCCTCCTCAGAATCATGCCTGTTTCAAGAAGATCCCATCTTATTCCTCTGTTTTCACAAATTTCATTAATAAAATAATATTTTTGGGAGAAAATAATTTTGAAGAAGCATTAGGGAACAAAAGGGAGAATATAGCCATTCAGTATCATGTAATTGATACCTGCATTTTCACTGCCTGGTAACCTATCAAGGTGTCTGTCAGCTCACAGATGGTAAATTCAAGCAGGAGACTGGTACAGGACCTCCCAAAAAAGTAAAGGTGGGGAGAAAAATCTTCGCAGTAAGACTGCTGTGTGAAGTACACCAAGCCACTGAAAATTCCAAAACTGAAGTTGCTAGAAAGCTCAGCAGGTCTGGCAGCATCTGTGAACAAAGTTAAAAATCACACAACACCAGGTTATAGTCCAACAGGTTTAACTGAAAACAGTAGCTTTTGGAGCACTGCTCCTTCATCAGGTGGTTCATCAAGTCCACCAACCACCTGATGAAGGTGCAGTGCTCCAAAAGCTAGTGTTTTCAGTTAAACCTGTTGGACTATAACCTGGCGTTGTGTGATTTTTAACTTTGTCCACTCCAGTCCAACACATGCACGTCCACATCATAGCTTCTGTGAAGAGAAGTCAGGAGTTAACGTTTCAGGTCCGGTGACCCTTCCTCAGAACACCAGACCCGAACTGTTAAGTCTGATTTCTCTCCATAGATACTCCCAGAGCTGCTGAGCTTTTCCAGCAATTTTGGTTTTTGTTTCTAGATTTAGAGCATCCGCAGTTCATTCAGTTTTTTATTTAGTGGAAACCGTGTAGGACAGCCAATGGTAGGCAATGAGAAACCTGGGTTAGATCACTCCCTTTGGTACCCATTGGTGCCACTTGTGCCCAGGTGTATGTGGAGAGTCAGACCTGAAGATTTTGAAAACCAAATCACTGCGCCCACACACACACACAGTTTACCCCCCACCCCCCACTTCCCTATGCCAGCCCTTTTTAACCCATTCCCTCCCACACCCACTCCTCTGCCTGGGCCACCCACTTTGCCGCCAACTCTCTGCCAGGAAGCGGAGTGGGGATAGAAACAAAACAGGGAAAAAGGATAAATCCAGTACAAGGGCTGAAAGATCCCAGAGATCCAACATTCAATAGGGAGGCGGGTACAACAGGCACCAGAACACTACAAAACAATCTAGACTTTAAACACATTCCGGCACATTTGTATACCCAACGCCGAGCTTGCCCGGGCCATACACAATCTGAAACAAAACTAAACAATTCCCACCTGAGAACCACGAGGTCAGCACATTTGCAGAAATAATGCTCAGACACCGCGCGGTTAAAGGCAACACAACAATCACAGCAAAGCTGGTTTGTCAGAAATCAATCGGGAAAGACGCTGTTATATAAAACACACACCCCGTCTAGAAACACCCCACGAACGCGCCTGCAATAACACAGAGTGAATAGACTTTAAAACAGTCCAGGTCGTGAAAAGAGGATTCTCACATTGACACCCCAACAAGTATTTAACAATCCTCCCTTTACTCACGCATTTCCAGATTAATTGACGCTTTTCTTAACTGTCCACTTGCACATTTTGGAATAGCTTCTAACTTGCCGAAACACCAACATCTTAATTTCCAAAATAAAAATACACTTTTTTTTAAAAAAAAGCAAAATACTCAACGCTTTGGACCGATTAAATTGGGTTTGCAAAAGGAACTTAAATGTTATCTACACTCGTTTTTATTAACTGGCTTTGTTCCCCCCTTAAGTCTTGGTCTAAACCCACCTTTAAATGGCAAGTGAATCGAGCAATTGTCATTTTTCAGAGGGGCTCCTCTGCATTTAACAGTGTTGGAGAGATAGTGGAAATTTCCACCATGTGAACAGAGCACAGAAAACACTCAGTTTCATGTTTCATGAATGACAGGACACGCCCTGGACCAGTCAATCAAATCGGAACTGTCCAAGAAGAACCAGCATAAACAAAGGGGACTCCAGCTCACCACAGTATCCGCTTTGCAGACACAATCTGGCGGTGCAGTGTTGTTCTTAAAGGAATACTGACCAAACCTTCCCCAAAAGTCAGACACCCCAAAGAAGTCTAATTCGTGCCTCATTAAAGAAAAAAATGCACATCCAACCATCAAATTGCCAACAGACCCAATGCTGTCTCCTATATGTTTCTCTTTGGAAATACATTCCTTACTCTCTCATCTGTCTCAATCTCATATCGCTGCAAAAAAAACTTCCCTCCCCCACCCCAGGATTCCCAGGCCGGGAGGGTATTTGTGCTAACGCTACATGTGGCGTTTCTGAGTTGCAACTTTGACTGCGGTGCTGCTGAGTGTGGATTGTGCTTTTTTTTTTCCCAAATATGCTCATTCATAGCAAACGTGTGGAGTCCGGTTTTCCTGGTGCATTGGTGACTGTAACAGCGTTATTAATAGTTTGAGTGTGCATCCACGTTTCTTTTTGCAGAAGAGTAATGTACTGAAGATGGTAGGGATCCGAATTAAAAGCAGGAAGTTCTGGAGAGACTTGGCAGCATCTGTGGAGAGAGGAATCCAGCTAACATTTGCAATTCAATAAGGATTCTTCCTAACGCTTCATGTTAGACTTCACTCACAGGAACATTGGAAACTGGGACAGCGGTAGGCCATTCCACCCCTCCAGCCTGCTCTGCCAATCATAAACATAGAACAGTACAGCACAGTACAGGCCCTTAGACCCTCGATTTTGTGCTGACCTTCTATCCTACTGTAAGATCAGACTAACCGACATACCCTTCATTGTACTAACTTCCATGTGCCTATCCAAAAGTCACTTAAATGTCCCTAATGTACCTGACTCTACTACCAATGCATTCCACGCACCCACCACTTTCTAAGTAAAGAACCTACCTCTGACATCTTCCCAAAACCTTCCTCCAATCACATTAAAATTATGCCCTCTCATGATAGATATTTCTGCCATGGGAAAAAGTCTCTGTCTATCCAGTCTATCCAAGCCTCTCAACATCCTGTACATCTCTATCAAGTCACCTCTCATCCTTCAAAAAACAGAGAACATTACAGCGTAGTACAGGCCCTTCGGCCCTCGATGTTGTGCTATTTTCTGTGTCTGTAGATTGATAGAAACAAAAATGGCCTTCAGTAGTTCTTCTTGTCAGATGTGGGAGTTTAGGGTGAGTTTACAGGTTACTGAGGATTATATCTGCAATAAATGTCATTGCTTATGAATCTTATCAGATCTAATGGATCAGTTGGAGAGACAGTTAGAGGCATTGAGGAATTCACAAGAGCAAGAGGATGTGATGGATGGCAGTTATAGAGTCATAGAGATGTACAGCATGGAAACAGACCCTTCGGTCCAACCCGTCCATGCCAACCAGATATCCCAACCCAATCTAGTCCCACCTGCCAGCACCCAGCCTATATCCCTCCAAACCCTTCCTATTCATATACCCATCCAAATGCCTCTTAAATGTTGTAATTGTACCAGCCTCCACCACATCCTCTGGCAGCTCATTCCATACACGTACCACCCTCTGCGAGAAAACGTTGCCCCTGAGGTCTCTTTTATATCTTTGCCCACTCACTCTAAACCTATGCCCTCTAGTTCTGGACTCCCCGACCCCAGGGAAAAGACTTTGTCTATTTATCCTATCCATGCCCCTCATAATTTTGTAAACCTATATCAGGTTACCATTCAGCCTCCAAAGCTCCAGGGAAAACAGCCCCAGCCTGTTCAGCCTCTCCCTGTAGCTCAGATCTTCCAACCCTGGCAACATCCTTGTAAATCTTTTCTGAACCCTTTCAAGTTTCACAATATCTTTCCGGTAGGAAGGAGACCAGAATTGCACGCAATATTCCAACAGTGGCCTAACCAATGTCCTGTACAGCCGCAACATGACCTCCCAACTCCTGTACTCAATACTCTGACCAATAAAGGAAAGCATACCAAACGACGCCTTCACTATCCTATCCACTTTCAAGGAGCTATGAATCTACACTCCAAGGTCTCTTTATTCAGCAACACTCCCTAGGACATTACCATTAAGTGTATAAGTCCTGCTAAGATTTGCTTTCCCAAAATGCAGCACCTTGCATTTATTTGAATTAAACTCCATCTGCCACTTCTCAGCCCATTAGCCCATCTGGTCCAGATCCTATTGTAATAGGAAGGGAGAAAAGTTGCAGATAGAGTCGGATAGATGGGTTAACTCCAGGAAAGGTAAGAAGGGTAGGCAGGTAGTGCAGGAGTCTTCTGTGGCTATTCCCATTTCAAACGAGTATGCTGTTTTGGAAATTGTAGGGGGTGATGGAACATAGTACGAACAGCCAAGTTTCTGGCATTGAAACTGGCTCTGACGCAATGAGGGGTATGTTGGGTTCCAAAAGATTTATTGTGTTATGGGATTCTCCAGTCCGAAGTACAGACAGACGTTTCTGTGGCCAGCAGTGAAAAAGCAGAATGGTGTGTTGCTTCCCTGGTGCCAGGATCAAGGATGTCTCAGAGAGGGTGCAGAATATTCTCACGGGGGAGAGGGGCCAGCAGGAAGTCATTGTACATATTAGAACCAACGGCATTGGAAGGGAAAAGGATGAGGTTCTGAAGGGAGAATATAGAGAGTTAGGCAGGAATTTAAAAAGGAGGTCCTCAAGAGTAGTAATATCTGGATTACTCCTGGTGCTACGAGCTAGTGAGGGCAGGAATAGGAGGATAGAGCAGATGAATGCATGGCTGAGGAGCTGATATATGGGAGAAGAATTCACATTTTTGAATTATTTGAATCCCTTTTGGGGTAGAAGTGACCTGTACAAGAAGGACGGATTGCACCTAAATTGGAAGGGGACTAATTTACTGCAGGGAGATTTGCTAGAGCTGCTTGGGAGAATTTAAACTAGTAAGGTGGAGGGTTTGGGACCCAGGGAGATAGTGAGGAAAGAGATCGATCTGAGACTACAGTTGAGAACAGAAGCAAGTCAACAGTCAGGGCAGGCAGGGACAAAGCAGAGAACAAGGTAGGGTTGATAAATGAAACTGCATTTATTTCAATGCAAGGGGCCCAACAGGGAAGGCAGATGAACTCAGGGCATGGTTAGGAACATGGGACTGGGATATCATAGCAATTACAGAAACATGGCTCAGGGATGGACAGGTCTGGCAGTTTAATGTTCCAGGATACAAATGCTACAGGAACGATAGAAAGGGAGGCAAAAGAGGAGGGGGAGTGGCATTTTTGATAAGGGATTGCATTACAACTGTACTGAGGGAGGATATTCCCAGAAATACATCCAGGGAAGGTATTTGAGTAGAACTGAGAAATAAGAAAGGGATGATCACCTTATTGGGACTGTATTACAGACCCCCTAGTAGTCAGAGGGAAATTGAGAAACAAATTTGTAAGGAGATCTCAGTTATCTGTAAGAATAATAGGGTAGGTATGGTAGGGGATTTTAACTTTCCAAATATAGATTGGGACTGCTACAGTGTTAAGAGTTTAGATGGAGAGGAATTTGTTAAGTGTGTACAATAAAATGTTCTGATTCAGTATGTGGATGTACCTACTAGAGAAGTTACAAAACTTGACCTACTCTTGGGAAATAAGGCAGGGCAGGTGACTGAGGTGTCAGTGGGGGAGCACTTTGGGGCCAGCGACCATAATTCTATTCGATTTAAAATAGTGATGGAAAAAGATAGACCAAATTTAAAAGTTGAAATTCTAATTTGGAGAAAGGCCAATTTTGATGGTACTTGGCAAGAGCTTTCAAGAGCTGATTGGGGGCAGATGTTTGCAGGTAAAGGGACGGCTGGAAAATGGGAAGCTTTCAGAAATGAGATAACGAGAGTCCAGAGACAGTATATTCCTGTCAGGATGAAAGGAAAGGCTGGTAGGTATAGGGAATGCTGGATGATTGGAGAAATTGAGGGTTTGGTTAAGAAAAAGAAGGAAGCATATGTAAGGTATAGACGGGATAGATCGAGTGAATTCTTCGAAGAGTATAAAGGAAGTAGGAGTATACTTAAGAGGGAAATCAGGAGGGCAAAAAGGGGACATGAGATAGCTTTGGCAAATAGAGTTAAGGAAAATCCAAAGGGTTTTACAAATACATTAAGGATAAAAAGGTAACTCGGGAGAGAAAAGGGCCCCTCAAAAATCAACAAAGCAGCCTTTGTGTGGAGCAGCAGGAGATGGGCGAGATACTAAATGAGTATTTTGCATCA
This sequence comes from Chiloscyllium plagiosum, assembly GCF_037043375.1. Classification (NCBI taxonomy): domain Eukaryota; kingdom Metazoa; phylum Chordata; class Chondrichthyes; order Orectolobiformes; family Hemiscylliidae; genus Chiloscyllium; species Chiloscyllium plagiosum. The sequence continues at coordinate 8,161,634 of NW_028270157.1, forward strand.
GTATTTACTGTGGAGAAGGACATGGAAGATATAGACTGTAGGGAAATAGATGGTGACATCTTGAAGAATGTCCATATTACAGAGGAGGAAGTGTTGGATATCTTGAAACACATAAAGGTGGATAACTCCCCAGGACCTGATCAGGTATACCCTAGAACTCTGTGGGAAGCTAGGGAAGTGATTACTCGGCCCCTTGCTGAGATATTTGTATCATCAATAGTCACAGGTGAGGTGCCAGAAGACTAGAGGTTGGATAATTTGGTGCCACTGTTTAAGAAAGGAGGTAAGGACAAGCCAGGGAACTATAGACTAGCGAGCCTGACGTCGGTGGTGGGCAAGTTGTTGCTAGGAATCCTGAGGGACAGGATGTACATGTATTTGGAAAGGCAAGGACTGATTTGGGATTGTCAACATGGCTTTGTGCTTGGGAAATCATCTGTCCACCCTGGAGGCCCCCTACCTCCATTCCTGATGAAAGACTTTTGCCCGGAATGTCAATTTTCCTGCTCCTCAGATGCTGCCTGATCTGCTGTGCTTTTTCAGCACCACACTAATCTAGCGTGTGAAATCATGTCTTCCAAACCTGATTGAGGCTTTGAAGAAATAACAAATAGTTGATGAGGGCAGAGCTGTAGATGAGATCTATATGGACTTCAGTAAGGCATTCGGTAAAGATCCCCTTGGGAGACAGGTTAGCAAGGTTGGATCTCATAGGATACAGGGAGAACTAGCCATTTGGATACAGAACTCCTTAATGGTAGAAGACAGAGGGTGGTGGTGGAGGGTTGTTTTTCAGATTGGAGGCCTGTGACCAGTGGTGCCACAAGGATTGGATGTGAGCATAAGAGATACAGTGTGAGGGAGCAGAGAGAATACGATGGCCCTTATCCTGAAAGAGTGGGGAAGGGTTTGGAGGGATATGGGCTGGGTGCTGACAAGTGGGACTAGATTTGGTTAGGGATATCTGGTCGGCTTGGATGGGTTGGACTGAAGGGTCTGTTTCCATGCTGTACATCTCTATGACTGTATGACCTGTGAAATCAACCTGAAGCCTATCTAACTTACACTATTCCATTTCCGTCCATATCCAATGACCATTTAAATACCCATAAAGTTGGCAAGCCTACAATTGTTGCAGGCAGTGCGTTCCACGCCTCTGCTACTCTCTGAGTAAAGAAACTACCTCTGACATCTGTCCTATATCTATCACCCCTCAATTTTGAGTACAGGAATTGGGAGGTCATGTTGCGGCTGTACAGGACATGTCCCCTCATGCTAGCCATCACCATCCCAGGAAAAAGGCTCTCACTGTCCACCCAATCAAACCCTCTGATTATCTTATATGTCTCCAATGAAGTCACCTCTCAGCCTTCTTTTCTCTAATGAAAACATCCTCAAGTCTCTCAACCTTTCCTCATAAGACCTTCCCTCCATACCAAGCAACATTCTAGTAATTCTCCTCTGAACCTTTTCCAAACCTTCCACATCCTGTAATGCGGTGACCAGAACTGCATGCAATACTCCAAGTGCAGGCGCACCAGAGATTTGTATAGCTGCAGCATGATCTCATCATTCCGAAATGCAATCCCTTTACTATTAAAGCTAACACACCGTATGCCTTCTTACAAACATATCAACCTGAGTAGCAACTGTGAGGAATCTATGTACATGGACACCAAGATCTCTCTGCTCATCTACACTACCAAGAATCTTACCATTAGCCCAGCACTCTGCATTCCTGTTACTCCTTCTAAAGTTAATCACCTCACACTTTTCTGCATTAAACTTCATTTGCCATTTCTCAGTCCAGCTCTGCAGCTTACCTCGGTCCCTCTGTAACCTACACTCTCCTTTGGCATTATCTACAACTGTACCGACCTTAGTGTCTTCCGCAAATTTACTAATCCATCCTTCTACGCCCTCATCCAGGTCGTTTTCAAAATGACAAACAGCAGTGGCCCCAAAACAGATCCTTGTGGTACCCCACTAGTAACTGAATTCTAGGATGAATATTTCCCATCAACCACCACCCTCTGTCTTCTTTCAGCTCGCCAATTTCTGATCCAAACCGCTAAATCACCCTCAATCCCATGCCTCCGTATTTTGTGCAGTAGCCTACCGTGGGGAACCTTATCAAATGTCTTACTGAAATCTGCAGACACCACATCAATGGCTTTACCCTCATTCACCTGTTTGGTCATCTTCTCAAAGAACTCAATAAGGTTAGTTAGGCATGACTTACCCTTCACAAAATTGTGTTGACTATCCCTAATCAACCTGTTCCTATCAAGATGATTATAACTCCTATCTCTTATAACCTTTTCCGACACCTTACCCAAAACCAAAGTAAGGCTCGCTGGTCTATAATTACCAGGGATGTCTCTACTCCCTTGCTTCGCTCCAATGAGAAAAGCCCTAACTCCCTCATCCTTTCTTCATAACGGTCCAGGCAGCATCCTGGTAAATCCCCTCTGCACCCTCTCTAAAGGTTCCTCATCTTTCCTATAATGAGGCGACCAGAACTGAACATAATATTCCAAGTGTGGGCTAACCAGGGCTTATCTTGTGATCAAGGCTGATCATCCAGTTCCATATAATGAGGCGACCAGAACTGAACATAATATTCCAAGTGTGGGCTAACCAGGGCTTATCTTGTGATCAAGGCTGATCATCCAGTTCCATATCCTAGTCTCACCCTCCTCCCATATCCCTTGACCACTTTTGCCACCAGAGCTACTTCAGCCTCCTTCTTGAAAACATACAGTGGTTTGGCCTCAACAACTTCCTGTGGTAATGGATTCTACAGACTCTGGGTGAAGAAATTTCTCCTCACCTTAATTTTTTTACAAGCTTTGATCTGTACATCCCTGTTTACTATGATCTGGCTGTGATTGCTCATAAACAAAGCTTTTCACTGTAGTTCAGTATGCAGGACAATCAATCAATCAATCAATCAATCCTAAATGGCTTACCCCTTGTCCTTAAATTATGACTCCTGGCTCTGGACTCTTCCTCCTATTGGAACACCCTTCCCACATCGAACCATCTAGTCATGTTCGAATTTTATAATTTGGGGGTGCCGGTGTTGGACTTCGGTGTAGAAAGTTAAAACTCACCCCACACCTGGTTATAGTCCAACAGGTTTATTTGGAAGCATTAGCTTTCGGAGCGCTGCTCCTTCATCAGGTGGTCAACTACCAGCTAGTGCTAGTGCTTCCAATTAAACCTGTTGGACTATAGCCTGGTCTTGTGTGATTTTCTATAAGATCTCCACCTGGTCTTCTATAAGATCTCCACCTCATTCTATTAAACTCCAGTGAGTATAATCCTAACTGACTCAATCTCTCCAAATGTGTCAGTCCTGCCATCCCAGGAACCAATTTGGTGAACCAAATTCTGGGCTGAATCTATTTTTTCGGAGAAGGGTCAGTTTTCTTGAGTATCACACAGGAGTTCTCTCCAAGATGCCTGGATAGTTTTATTGCTGCATTGTACCAAACTTGCCTCATTGACTACCTTCCTGATGAAGGGCTTATGCTCAAAACGTCGATTCTCCTGCTCCTCGGTTCCAGCACCACACTCTCGCCTCTGATCTCCAGTATCTGCGGTCTTCACTTTTTCCCTATTGGAGCCGCGTTATCTATCCTAGCTCCATCTTACCACTCAGTGTACCTGGAACAGTGATGGATAACCCAGAATGGACTGCCAGTGCCATCTTTAACAGGACTGTCAGGGCAGAGCTGTTCATAAGTTTGTTAATAAGTATAAATCCTGACTGATAGGCAACTCATTGCTGCCTAGCCAGAATCTCACTTCGAATTTAATGAAAAGCAACACGTTTTTCTCAAGAAAAACTAAAAGAACCACAGATGCGTTAAATCAGAAACAAAAACAGAAATTACTGGAAAAGCTCAGAAGGTCTGACAGCACCCGTGGAGAGAAATCAAAGTTATAGGTTTGGGTCCAGTGACCCTTCCTCAGTTCTGAAGAAGGGTCACCGGACCTGAAACGTTAACTCTGATTTCTCTCCACAGATGCTGCCAGACTTGCTGAGTTTTTCTAGCAATTTCTGTTGAAGTTTTCCTCAGTGTTGAGATTAGCCTTGCTGGATGCTTTGCATCATTCTGCCTCACTTCTTGACACAGCCCCCATCATTTGCCTCCAGAAGATTCAGACATTTAACTTTGCTTTTCTCTCTCCACGAACAATGTTGAACATGTCGATTATCATGCTGTAAAATATGTAAACCAGAAAATGAGCAGGATAACAAAAACTGGTGTAATCCTGCAGGTGTTATGATGCTGCAGACACCTTTCACAAGGGTAGCAACTAAGGGCAAAGAAACCTTTGTCAAAGTGACTGGTAGATTCAGGAAACGAAAAGAGGTCAGAACAGGATGGATTAATGAGACTGGTATTAACTACTGACATTGAGAGAATAAACTACTGAGTTGAACAGCCCACTTCTGGTTTATTATTTCTATGTGTTTCTTTTTTAATTTTTTTTTTCTTGTTCAGCTTCCTCAGGCCATGTAACAAACTACTGGCAGCATTCAACTAGGCTTTCAGCTCTGGCCAATTCCCCTCTGGAACTAGCTGCTAAGAAGCTTAGAAACGAAATGTTGCCAACTCACCCTCATTTATTTGTCTTCAATGAGACAACTGTGAAATTTTATGTGCACAATGTGTCTCTATAAGTCTTGACTGAGGCTGAGAAATCAGAGAAATGGGAATGGAGCCCGCATTTGTGAACTTTGAGAGTCTGATGTTCCAACGGATGCTGCCCTCCAACAGCCCCTTAGTGAGAACACATAATACTGCTGAATTGTGTAACAAATTAGGTCACTGCAGTTTGTGTTTGCCTAACCCAAGGATATTGTGCCTCAATGCACAATGCTGGCAGTGACAACTGAAAATCGTCATCAACCATTTTTAGGTTGCACTAATATTGCATTTTTGTAACTCGTGAGTAAGTATTACAATGCACTGGTTAGTGATCTCCAACTCCCCAAACATTGCTACAGACTGAAAGTCTTTAAGGGGCATATACACAGAGGGTGTCTGGAACGCGTTGCCAGCAGAGGTAGTAGACGCAGGCACAGTAGATTAATTTAAGATGCTTCTGGACAGATGCATGAGCAGGTGGGGAGCAGAGGGATACAGATGTTTAGGAATTGGGCGACAGGTTTAGACAGTAGATTTGGATCGGCACAGGCTTGGAGGGCCGAAGGGCCTGTAAATTTTCTTTGTTCTTTTAATTCTTTGTTCATAGAATCATTGAATCTTACAGTATAGTAAGAGTCTGTATCACCAAAGCTGTACTAAATCCATCCCACTTCCTTAATCTATGTGAAAATAAAACAAATTGATGAATTACAAAGACATAGAGATTATCAATAAACTGGAACAAATTAGTAGTTTTAAAGATGCAACTGTGTATCCAATACAACTAACATTTTAAAAATTTAAACTATATGATTGCATATTATATATTGGCTGTACAGTAATTAGAGATATTACTTTTATTCTTTGATCTTCTTTTGAGATCTAAAGACAAAACTGTGCTCTATTGTAATTGCTAAATAGTGTGAACAGTGTTTAATATGCAGCTATTCCCAATTCTGTGCATTTCCTTTCATATTCACTTCAGAATCCTTCACCTGTTTTCCCTATGATTCTGGTCCAACAATTTGGTTGAATGAGTAACTACTTACCAAAGTACGATATCTCTAAATCAATAAGGAGACATTTTAACTTTCTGATAGTAACACCTGTTGTAGAAAGTTGACATTTATGTTCAGCATTTGAGATTTCTCTTACTTGATAGTAACTTTGGGATTTTCTTTGCACAGGTCATAAAACCACGAGAGAGAGTTCATCCATAAAACAAAATTGAACTTGAAAAGTTGTCAATGTTGAACTACTTCTATTACTTTTTTTCTGTTGTTATTTAAAAATAACATCCTGCCTCTGTTTGACTAGGCTAGAGTTCATCATCATAGCTTTGAAATGATGTTTGATTTATTCTGCATAAAAGATGTTTTAAAAATGCATTTGTACGTCTCAACAAATTTGATGTAGTAATTTTCCAAATAACAACTGCAGTGATTGTAATGAGGTCAGCCAGGTAGATCTTAGGGAAAATGAGTTCCCTGATTGGGGCTGTTAACCTGGTCTGGTTAGGGAGCCCTGGCTGACAGATATAAACAGGAGTGTCAGAGGTTCTGTTCACTCTGGGAGCTGGCTCTGAGAGAGCTGGAATAGTGTCAAGGACTTTCCACATATAAATAAAGGGTGACTTGGTAATGAGATATCAGCCTCAATGGAGTTATTTCAAAAACATTCACATCATACTGGAGTCCTGTAATCCAACTTAGAAACCAGTGAAAATCAATTCAGGAAGTTAGCAATTCTACAGTTAGACACACAATGAGCACTGAGAGATACAGAGATGGAATCATGATCCTTGTAGATGCTTTTGATCAACCTATTCAGATATGTTATGACACATCTCCAGGGTATGTGGGACTTTAACCTGGGCCTTCTACCTCAGATTAGAGACACTATCACAAGACCCTTATTAGTGACGTTATATATAAATACTTAAAGCTGTTCAGTGCCTCAAAAAAGACCTAGGATATGGTTGTGTTCAATTAAAATTTCTTACAATCTGATTGCAAAAAAACGAACATGGAAAGCTGGTATTGAATATCTCTATCCAAATCAATTTGATCAAGTTGTTCCTCATATAAGCCCAGTTGAATTATTATTGTTGGACTGTTGGCCTTAGTAAATTTGATTCACAGGTCATGCAATGTTCAATCATTTTTAAGCCAGTGCAGCTGAAAAATGCAAAAACTTTTATTTCCTCCCTGCTACCTGGGTCACTTACCATTATACCATCATGAAGATTACTGACCAAAAGCAGCATGAGGCAGTAATACATTAAATTTAAGCTGAACAAAACCGCTTAGGTATTCCCAATCTATATGTGCTTGACCTCTGCTTCATTAAAGCTTCATTTCCCCATTTTCACACAAACTTTCATCTCTTCTTAGAACTAGTTCCCTTCTTATTTGATTTGACAGTTAGTCCCATATTCCCGGGAAGATATTGTAAATGTCTGTGAATGTGGAAGATTGGTGGCACCAGTTCAGGTTCTATTATAGACCCAACATGATTTTCCAAAAATGTCTCAGAATTTAACTCCCTCGCCCACTTTCCATGAGGGTTAGGTGTTTTCACCCTCTTTTAAATCCAGTCAAAAGTTAGCTACAGAAATTTAGAGTCTGAAGAATAAGTAAAGCACCAGTCAGTGTGTTCTTTTCAGAGTATATGTGACTAGGTCATTGGCTAATTGGGTCCCTGTTAAAGAAAGCCCTAGAGTGACCCTCGTTTCTTTGGTAGTCTGCAATATTAGTCAGGCACATCAGAAGTATAGTGTGGAGCTTTCTATGAATGCAACATAGTGCCCTCATAAATGATTTCCTGAAGGGATGATGTTGAACAATTAAAGTACATCTAAAAATGAGATCCATGTCTCTGAGTTGCTGTGTCTTTAATCCTACTGTCACTTTCTCCCCTCAATGTTGGTCCCTTCTGAACTCACTAACTCAGTTCTATTTATTTTGAAATTGATGATCTCTTGAGATGTGAGACTCTCAAAGGATATAGTGATGGTGGTATGTTAGATTAACAGTTTTAAGGGCTTTGGTGAAGTTTTTGTGACAGTTGGAGATAACATGAAAATCTTGCATCTCCCTCTGCTAAAGGGGTGGTGATGGCCTCCTGGTATTATCCAGCTATTAATAACTATCTATTCAACAGATAAGACTATTCATCCAGAGACCCATGTAATGCTCTGGAGACTTGGGTTCAAATCCCACCATACCAGACAATGGAATTCAAATTCAATTAAAATCTGGAATTAGGAGTCTAATGATGACCATGAAACTGTTCAAGTCATTGGGAGAAAATCCCATCTGATTCATTAATGTCCTTTAAGGAAGGGAATTGCTATCTTTACCTGATCTGGCCAACATGTGATTCCAGACCTATAGCAACATGATTGGCAATTAACTGCCCTCTGGGTAACAATAGACAATAAATGCTGACCTGACTGGTGATGCCCACATCCTGTGAATGAATAAAAATACATTACAGGGCAGTAGGATTAGTAGAAATGGACAGAGGAATAATTTGGATCTGCACAAGAATAGGTACTCAGGTGTACTCAGGTACTATTAACATAGAACTGTATAACAGAGGAACCGGTCCCTCGGACCATGATGTTGTGCAGAGCATGATGCCAAATTAAACTAATACCTCCTGCCTGCCCTTGGTCCATATCCCTGCATTCTTTGCATATTCATGTGCTTAGCTAAAAGTCCCTCAAATGCCCCTATCGTATCTGCCTCCACCACCACCCCTGGCAAATGTGTTCCACACTCCTATCACTTTCTGTGTAAAAAAACCTGCCCCTCACATCTCCTTCCAACTCCTCCCTCTCACCTTAAATGCATTTCCCTTAGTATTTGATATTTCAACTCAGGAGAACAGATTCTGACCGTCAACTCTATTTATGCATCTCATAATTTTATAGACTTCTATCAAGTCTTGCCTCAGCCACTGCCACTCCAGAGAAAACTACCTGCGTTTTTCTAGCCTCTCCTTATAGCTCATACCCTCTAATCCAGGCAGCATCCTGGTAAACTTCTTCTGCACCCTCCCCAAAGCCTCCACATCCTTCTTGTACTGTGCTGCCCAGAATTAAAGTCTAATCGAAGTCTTATAAAGCTGCAACATGACAACCTGACTTTTGTACTCAATTCTTCTGAAATCTCCCAATAGAGGTAAGGATACTGTATACCTTCCCACTCCACCAAGGATATGCAGGTCTTTGGACTCCTCCATCGCCAGACCACAACCTATTTGCGGAGCGTTTCAGAGAACACCTCTGGGACACCCGGACCAACCAACCCAACCACCCTGTGGGTCAACACTTTAACTCCCCCTCCCACTCCACCAAGGATATGCAGGTCTTTGGACTCCTCCATCCCCAGACCACAACAACACGACGGTTAGAGGAAGAGCGCCTCATCTTCCGCCTAGGAACCCTCCAACCACAAGGGATGAACTCGGATTTCACCAGTTTCCTCATTTCCCCTCCCCCCACCTTGTCTCAGTCAAATCCATCGAACTCAGCACCGCCTTCCTAACCTGCAATCTTCTTCCTGACCTCTCCGCTCCCACCCCAGTCTGACCTATCACCCTCACCTTGACCTCTTTCCACCTATTGCATTTCCAATGCCCCTCCCCCAAGTCCCTCCTCCCTACCTTTTATCTTAGCCTGCTGGACACACTTTCCTCATTCCTGAAGAAGGGCTTATGCCCGAAACGTCGATTCTCCTGTTCCTTGGATGCTGCCTGACCTGCTGCGCTGTTCCAGCAACACATTTTCAGCTCTGATCTCCAGCATCTGCAGACCTCACTTTCTCCTCCCTGTATACCTTCTTCACCATCTTATCGACTTGCGTGGCCACTTTCAGCGAGCTATGGACATGAACCCCAAGATCCCTCTGCATATTGTCATATAATGTTTATGTTCATGACAGCATTTTTTTCCTGTCTTTCATTTGTGCTTGCATTTGCAATCATGGAGGTCTTTTGCTTTGTGAAGAAGTGTATGACAAGAATTGAAGATGTGCAATGTATCTGTGAAAGGAACGAATCATAAATTGTGAGAGTGCTTTGTGATTGTGGCTCAGATAGAGGGGGGAAGGATAGGGTTCACATTGAGCTCAGAATTGATGCATTGTGCTAATTGAAGTTTCTTCGAAGCAGTCTGTCCTTGCTATCCCTGAAACATTTCAGTGACTGCATCACAACAGAGTCTCTCCTTTCCTTCTCCTCTCCTGTTCTTCTCCTTGGAAATTGAAACATGGTCATCACCCTGCTCCTCCAAGCTTTGCTGCAGTTTAGGGTTACGTTGACTTCTCCATCCCCTAATGCTGCCTGGCTTGCTGTGTTTTTCCAGCCTCCTGTTTGTCTACCCTGGAATCCAGCATCTGCAATTTGTTTTGTCTCTAATGCAGTTTAATGCTGGCAAGGTCCACAGATGCCTACCACCCTTGTGAAAAATTCTGATTGATCATACTGAAGAGTACCTTCTGATCTGTCCAGTAACCCTGCATTGTAATTTGGACATCTTGGCCACTTGCTCAATCCTAGCTTTTGCTCTTCGGTTTCTTCTGCTGAATCTTTCCCAGGCATCAGTGGCAAGGCTCCTCACGGTTCACCGGCCACATCTTCGAAGAGTAATCCTTGTCCAAGAGCCAGCTTCTGACTTTGCTTTGAAGTTGAACATAGAACATGGAGTAGTACAGCACAGGAACAGGCCCTTCTGTCCACAATTTTGTGCCAAAAATGGCGACAAGTTAAACTAATCCCATCTGCCTGCCTTTGCTCCATATCCCTCCATTCCTTGCTTATTCATGTGCTTATCGAAAAGCCCCTATTGTATTTGCCTCCACCATTACCCCAGGCAGTGCATTTCAGGCATCTATATCTCTCGGGTAAAGAAAAACTGCCCCTCATATCTCCTTTGAACTTTCCCCACTCACTTTAAATGCATTCCCTCAAAGAGTAAATATTTCAAACCTGGGAAAAGATTCAGACTGTCAACCTTATCCAATCCTCTCAGCAGGAGCAGAGAAAAGTTTACAATGGACTTGTCCAGGGCAGGATCTTGGCAAATCCCTGGACACCTTGTAACACAGGACATCAATTCATTCTGCATCCATCAATGGCTGGGCAAGCTGAGCACTGATGGATTATAATTCCCTCCAGTTAATGGTAATTCCTGCTTATTTTGGGGTTGCCTTGATTGCAGCGTGTGTGCAGATCCCCCGGATCTATAGAAATCCAGCCTCTGCAGCAAATGGTCATTCGGACTAGCTTCATCAGTAAGGAGGCGCATTGAAATGGAAAACATGACATCTGTCACCTGTGAGATGTTCTAGTGAGCAGAAAATTGTGAAATTTGATAAATGTTGCCAGCATGTATATTATTTCTATCCTTATATAGACAGAGAAAATGTTAGAAATAGCATGACTTGGAAATGTTGGTGTTGGATTGGGATGGACAAAGTTAAAAATCACACAAACCAGATTATAGTCCAACAGGTTTATTTGGAAGCATTAGCTTTCAGAGTGATGCTCTTTCATCAGGTGGTTGTGGAGGTTAAGAACGTGTTCATGGAATTTATAGCCAAAGGAGTCCAGTGTCATGGAGATGTGATACAGTAAATAATCTTAGATTAAAACTTTCATCTTTTATAATGGGAAATGCTGGTTTCTGTTCTTTGATATATAAATCCCAGAACTTACCCCAAATTACGTTCTCAAGATAGCTCAGCTTTTTAAAGAGGAGAGAAGGTGTGAATCTATACAGAGGGTTTGTCAGACTGACATAGCATTGGAACACAGGCAGACCTCACCAACTTGTACCATTGAGAGATTACTGTCCGGATGCATAATGGCCTGGTATGGCAACTGTTCTGTCCAGGGCCATAAGAAATTGCAGAAGGTGATGTGCACAGCCCAGCCCATCACAGAAGCCGACCTTCTGTCCATTTACGCAGCTCACTGCTACAGAAAGACTGCCAGCATCATCGAAGACCCATCACACCCTGGTAATGCTCTTGTACAACCTCTTCCAACAGGCAGATAATACAGAAGGTTGATCACACACACCAGCAAGTTCTGGAACAGCTTCTTCCTGCCTGTCATTAGACTGATGAATGGACTCTGTAACTTCAAATAATATTGATGTTGTTAATGTTGATCTTGCCTCGCACACACCCTGTGTAGTGTAACCTTTATGCATCACTCTGACCAAGTTTTATTCACCTTATGATCTGTATGTCCTTGATTACTATGATCTGCCTGTACTGCTCGCAAACATTCACTGTACTTCGGTACACATGACAATAAATCAAATCAAATTATTAATAATATATAAGCTTCTCTTGTCACATTCCTTCAGATGTCAGACCAGAATATATTGGAATCAAGAAATGATAAGATGAAAAGCTGATTAACCAAAGCTGTTCTTTGGCTGTCGTTGAAGTTACACAATGCTTTTTTTGAAGAAACTTGCCAAATGTTGAAACTGTTGCAAGTTACCTTGTCACCACATCAAGGGTATTTATTTATTCTAGACCTGAACATCAAAGTTACAGTTTGAAGACCTCTGCCAATAAAATCCATTTTGCATTCCATACCTATGGGCTTACTTCTAACATAAGGGAATATGTTGAATGTTTTGTTCTTTATTCATTTGTGGGATTTGGGCGATGCTGGCTAGGCCAGTATTTATTGCCCATCCCTAGTTGCCCCCCTTGAGAAGGTGGGGGTGAGCTGCCTTCTTGAACTGCTACAGTCCATGTGCTGTAGGTAAACCAACAATGCCCTTTGGGAGGGAATCCCAGGATCTTGACTCAGTGACAGTGGAGGAATGGCGACATATTTCCAAATCAGGATGGTACGTGGCTTGGAGGGGAACTTGCAGGGGGTGGTGTTCTCATATATCTGCTTCCCTTCGTGTGGGCTTGGAAGGTTTAGGTTTGGAAGAATGAATAGTTAACCATTGTATCTCGGTCTCAACAACCCTGATGTTACTTGCTTCGTAAAGGATGAGTAAAAATGGTGAAAGACAGACAGAAATGTAGAAAGGCAGCCAGAATAAAACAAATGCAAAAAACAGCAGAAGTTGTAAATAGCAGCTCAGGCTGCACCTGTGGAGGGGGAAAGAGATTTAATGTTTCAAACTTCTGCCATGTGGACTGGTAGATGTTAGAATGTGATAGGCTTTAAGCTAATGGTATGGGGGAAGAGTGGAAAGAGAACATAAGGAGTGATCCGTAAAGTTGCAGGGCGAGAGGGATTACACAGCCAAGCACTTGGTGGGGCAGGACTGAAGGGAGTGGTAACGGAACAAGTAAGGAAGCAAAAGATGGAGAGAAGGTGAAAATGGCAGAAGGTGGAACCGTTGTGACTTGAAAACAAATGAAGAGGAAAGCAAGACAGTAAAATTACAACCTGCAAAGGAAAAGAAAACAAAATAGACACAAAAAATCTGAAATCATCAGACTCAAGGTTGATTCCAGGAGGCTGTGAATTGCCTGGCAGGGAGATGCAGTGCTGCTTCTTGACCATGTTTTGAGCTTTGTCAGAGCAGGAGATCAAGAATTGAAAGGTGAGTGTGGGACCAATGTGGAGAGTTGTCGTGATGGTTGCATTTGTGGAGTTGTTTCTGAAGGCAATTACCCATTTCTACAATTGATCACTTGAAGGCCAAGCATACTAGATTAAAAACAGTGAACGTGATAAAGTGAATTGAAACAAATATACCTAAATTGCTGTTTGATCCGGAAGAGAAGTTTGGGGCTTTAGATGGTGAGAACAGAGGAGATAAAAGGAGGATACTGCAACCTTAGTGTTTGTCATGGAACAGTGCAGTAGAAGGGGTGGGAGAATAGGGCGATGCAGTATGCTCTCTGAATTACACATTTCAAGAAATGATGCACACAGGTATCAAGGGAACAAAAAATTGTTTTAAAAATTCATTCATGGGTATAGGCATTACTGGTTAGGCCAGAGTTTATAATCACATCCCTAATTGCTCAGAGGGCAGTTAAGAGTCAACCACATTGCTGTTGGTCTCACAAAGATCGGGTAAGGATGGCAGATTTCCTTCCCCAAAGGACATTAGTGAACCACATGGGCTTTTGCAGCCATCAACAATACTTGCCATTAACACCAGCTTTGTTAAAATTCCAGACTTTTATTGAATTCAAATTTGACCAGCTCCAATGGTAGGATTTGAACCCATGCCCCAAGTGTATTAACCTGAGGTTCTGGATTGCTAGTCCAATGGCATTACCACTATGCCACTGCCTGCATACATATTTACAGTAACTCAACACCCATCTCATGAAGATATCCTACTTTTTCCCCATTATGACCTTTTTGCCTTGACATCCATAGCTGGGCAGGAGGGCAGAGAGTGGTGTCTTTGCTGAGCTCGTTTCTTTGTCCGGGATCTTAGGGCTGTGAGCTATTGGGGATGTAACACATGACTGTGGGTACAACCTTCTTAACGTTGACCATTGGCACTGGATGTTCTGAGGCCACCAGCAGAGGCTCATCACCTGAGAGGCCAGCCTTATGGGACCTGGCTGATGATTCATGACACATCTCTGTAACCCTGAGGAGAAGAGGTACTTGGGGGAAGGTACCTCAGTTAGCTCTTACCTGTGGCTTAATTTTATTTCGTTCATGGGATGTTGTCATCAGGCCAGAAATTTATTGTCCTTTCCCAGATGGCAGTTAAGAATTGAGGTCATTGGCTGTGGGTCTGGAGTCACATAAAGGCCAGACCAGGTAAGGATGGCATTGGTGAACCCAATGGGTTTTTCCCAACAGTTGACAATGGTTTCATGTTTGTCATTGGACATCTAATTCCAGACTTTTGTTGGTTTTCTTGATGTCAAGATTTGAATATGGGTCCCCAGAACATTACCAGAGTCTCTGGGTTAGCAGCTTAACAATAATACCATGAGACCAGTGCCTCTGGCTCAGCTCATTGTAGTATGGAGCTCATGGTCAAAGTGATCAATTCAAGTCTTTGAGTGTAAGGATCATGTCACAGGTATGGTTCTCTATAGCAGTCAGCATTAAATATGCAGGAAACGAACATGAAAAACTGTTTCATTGAGCAATATTGAATAACCCCAGAAAAGATTATTTCATTTGTGGTAACTAACAGCAAATATGGGAATTTGAATTGAATAAAAGTCTGGATTTAAGGGTCCAGATGACCATGAATCCAATGTCGATGGTTGGAAAAACCCATCTAGTTCACTAATGTTCTTTATGGAAGGAAACTGCCATCCTTACCTGGTGTGGTCTACACGTAACTCCAGCCTCATAGCAATGTGGTTGACTCTTAACTACCCTCTGGGCAATTGGGGATAGGCAAGAAATGCTGGCCTAGCCAGAGATGCCTTCATCCCTTGAATGAGTCAAAGAAAATGTTGAAGATCTTGTCAACTAGAAATAATTATGTCATAGAAAATGCAAAACTTCAATTGCAAGGCATTTTTAAAAATAATGCTATTCCTTGTGATTACTGTAGCTTATTTCAATTGCACTTAATGGTAAAATAAGACATTTTAAAGTGTATTCTTTCTTTTGCTTTAATTTTGCTTGTTTTGTCTATTGTTTGGGATTAAAGTACATTTTGCAGCTATATAGAATAACACAAAGAAGTTAACATAGTGTTCTTATTATGAATGCAATATAACCTAAGACTTTTTGGTAGTGTCATACAGAATGGAAACATGTAAGTAAATCTCAGCATGTTAAAGAGTTGGATGTGTGCCAAAGTGTGAACTAGCGTCATAGAACCGTAGAGTTGCTCAACATGGAAAAACACCATCCATGGTCCAACTCATCCAGGCCGACCAGATATCCTAAATTAATCTAATCCCATATGTGTTTGGCCCATATCCCTCTAAACCCTTCCTATTCATATACCTATCCAGATGCTTTTAAATGTTGTAATTGTACCAGCCTCCACCACTTCCTCGGGCAGCTCATTCCATACACGCACCACCCTCTTCATGAAAATGTTACCCCTCAGGTCCCTTTTATATCTTTTCCCTCTCACCTTAACCTATGCCCTCTAGTTTTAGACTCCTCCGCCCCAGGGAAAAGACCTTGACTATTCACCCTATCCATGCCCCTCTTGATTTTATAAACTTCTATAAGGTCACCCCTCAACCTCCGACACTCCAGGCCTGAGTTATCGGGAGACGCTGAATAGGCTGGGGCTATTTTCCCTAAATTGCTCAGTCTGTCTTCACAAGACAAACCTTTTATCTCTTATTCATTAGACACAATCTAATGGACCTCCTCTGAACTATCTCCAATGCAATTACATCCTTCCTTAAGTAAGGGACCAAGACTGTATGCAATACTCCAGGTGTGGTCTCACTAATGTGTGGAGGTGCTGGTATTGGACTGGGGTGGATAAAGTCAGAAATCCCATGACAACAGGTTATAGTATAGCAGGTCTATTTGAAATTTCAATTAAACCTGTTGGACTATAACCTGTAGTCATGTGATTTCTGACTCATGCCTTGAACAATTGCAACAACACGTCCTTACTTTTATATTCTATTCCTTTAGTAATAATTACCAAAATCTGCAGATACAGCATCCTTATTACATGCTGTACCTGCAGACTATTTTTCTGGCTTTTTCCTATAAGCTTATGGTCCAATACTTGGGAACTAGGATATGAGAACAATAGATGAATATTAATTTTCTTAATCCACTCATTGGACATTCATCTTCAGAATTCTGAAAAGCATTGATTTCATACATATATTATGTGAAAGAAAATTGTGCATATTTTGACTGAAAAAATTGTCAAAACTTAGGTATACTATAATTCCATTGTGGTGGGAAGATGTTAGATTAATAGACATCATTAATTAATGAGAACATAGATATAGGCAACATTGAATTCAGTTTAAAAAATGTTCTTTCCACTGATTTTTACTTTGACTAAAGTCTACTGAATTGTTTGTAAGAGATGAAGGATAATTTTGTACTATTCGGTGCACTGTGAAATAACTTTCCTATAGACTACATGTATTTGGAAAGACAAGGACTGATTCGGGATAGACAACATCGCTATATGCGTGGGAAATCATGTCTTACTAACTTGATCGAAAAAGCGACAGAGGATTGATGAGGGCAGAGCAGTGGATATAATCTATATGGACTTCAGTAAGGCATTCAACAATGTTTCTCATGGTAGACTGGTTAGTGAGGTTAGATCACATGGAATACAGGGAGAACTATCCATTTGGATACAGAACTGGCTCAAAGATAGAAGACAGAGGGTGGTGTGGAGGGTTGTTTTTCAGACTGGAGGCCTGTGACCAGCAGTGTGCTGCAAGGATTGATGTTGGGTCCCGTAAGGATTATTGCTGGGTCCACTGCTTTTCATTATTTATATAAATGATTTGGATAGGAGGTATAGTTAGTAAGTTTGCAGATGACGCCAAAATTGGAGGTGTAATAGATAGTGAAGAAGGTTACCTCAGAGTACTATTGGATTTTGATCAGATGGGCCAAAGGATTGGCAGCTGGAGTTTAATTTAGATAAATATGAGGTGTTGCATTTTGGAAAGGCAAATCAGAGAAGGACCTGTACACTTTCATGGTAAGGTCCTGGGGAGTGCTGCTGAACAAAGAGACCTTAGAATGCAGGATCATTTTTCCTTGAAAGTGGAGTCCTACGTCAACAGGATAGTGAAGAAGGGATTTGGTATGCTTGCCTTTATTGGTCAGTGCATTGGGTATGGGAGTTGGGACGTCATGTTGTAGCTGTATAGGACATTGTTTATGTCACTTTTGGAAAACTGCATTCACTTCTGGAATCCCTGCTACAGGAAGGATGTTGTGAAACTTGAAAGCGTTCAGAAAAGATTTACAAGCAGGGTTGAGGGTTTGAGCTACAGTGAGAGGCTGAATAGATTAGATTAGATTCCCTACAGTGTGGAAACAGGCCATCCAGTCCAACAACTCCACACCGACCCTCCGAAGAGTAACCCACCTAGACCCATTTCCCTCTGACTAACGCACCTGACACAATGGCCAATTTAGCATGGCCAATTCACCTGACCTGCACATCTTTGGATTGCAGACACGGGGAGAACATGCAAACTCCACATAGACAGTTGCACGAGGCAGGAATCGAACGCGGGTCCCTGGCGCTGTAAGGCAGCAGTGTTAACCACTGAGCCACCATGCCTGTGCTCACTGGAGTTCAGAAGAATGAGAGGAGATCTAATTGAGGGATATAAGTGAGAAATGCCCTGCCTGCCAATGTAGTTAACTCAGCCCCATTAGGGAGATTTAAACAATCCTTGGATAAGCACAAGGATGATGATGGGATAGTGTAGGGGGATGGGCTTAGATTAGTTCACAGGTCGGCGCAACATCGAGGGCTGAAGGGTCTGTTCTGCGCTGTATTGTTCTGTGTTCGAAGTTCTACGAAATGCTAATTGACAAAATAGATGTACAAAGGAAGTTTCCCCTCGTGGGCTGATCTAGAGTAAGAGGTCAGTTTTAGAATAGCAGAATTAAAACAGAGATGAGGAGTAATTACTTCTCTCAAAGAGACATGATTCTGTGGAATTCACTGCCCCAGAGTGTGGTGGATGCTGGGCATGGAGTATATTTAAGGAGGAGATAGACAGATTATAATTAGTAACAGGTTAAATGGTTATGGAGACTGTACAGGAAAGCAGAGTTGAGGCCGAGATGAGATCAGCCATGATCGTATTGAATGGTGCAGCAGGCTGGAGCGGCTGAATGGCCTCCTCCTCTTCGTGTTCTGGAAGTAATGTAATGGTTTACCATTGCCTTCTGCAGGATGGCTGACCAGGAAACTGTACAACTCTTACCCCATGCCTTTGTGTTTCAAGGTATAATACCACAACACATGCTATGCTTAGACTGAACCAAAAGGTACCAATCAAGGTAAGGAACTAATGTACACTTGGCCATCATTGTAGTTAATAGAGGTGAAGTTGGAAAAGCACAGCAGGTCAGACAGCATCCAAGGAGCAGGGAAGGCCATGTTTCAAGCTGATGTCCTTCATCAGGACTCAGGATTCAGTCCTGACAAAGGGTTTCACCCCAAAATGTTGACTTTCTTGCTCCCCGGATGCTGTCTGACGTGTTGTGCTTTTCCAGCTTCACCTCTATTAATTCCAACTTCCAGCATCTGCAGTCCTTACTGTCTCCAACTGGCTATGCATTGTAACCTGTGAACTGTGGAGGTAAGTGATTTGGAGTAATAATTTTTAGAAAATTACCTGAAAATTCTAATGTCTGGAAGAACATTAGAAGAACAGTGAAAGTGTTTGCATAGTTTGTTATTACATTTGGACATGTTGGGATTTGAAGATTTGCCATATGTTGGTTTAGGTTCTTAGTAGATTTCAAATATTTGAAAATGGAATGAAACGTTTGGATACAAAAGAGGGTGAAAACTTTTAGAAAAGGAAATTTGTTGTCCTTGCCTGGTCTGGCCTTGTTTGCATAACACGCTGACTAGAATCAAGAAAGAAAGAAGTCATTTTATGGATTGAAATGGGGATCAAGGGGCATGGGGAAGAAGTGGAATATGGCATTGAGATGGAGGATCAGCCATGGTTATTCAGAATAGTTTCCATATTTCAAGCCTACAACACTGTGGTTGACCTTTAACTGCCCTTTGAATTGGATTAGCAAACCGTTTAATCCAAAGGCAATCATAGATGGGTAACCAATGCTGACCTTCCTGATGACTCCAGCATCCTGTGATGGAATAAAGAAGAAAAAAATGTGAATCGTCTGAAGGAATGGTAGAATTGATTGAGCTAACAGTGGTGGGAAAGGAAGATATGAGATTGCGTTATGGAAAGCAATACACTGACAAATCAGGCCCCATCGAGCCTTGTCAGAGGAGGCAACAAATTTACAAAAAGATCAGTTGGACAAATGAAAGATTCTAAATGGTACAACTTTCCAGAGATCATGGCACGTGTACTTCCTTATCTACTTATAAATTCTGGAAAAAAAAACAAAGTCTTTCGCTTGGTCGCTCATATGTATGCTTTTTGAAATTGAGCTTAGTTGGGTAAATAGATATAATAGATGTTATCTTATTTATGGTATTTATAAAGCAATTTGAAAACTCTGTGAAGTGACGAGTTAATGATTTACTTCATACCGTAGGAAGCAATGTGTGAATCTGTCGAATAAAATATATTTTGAGACAAAGATCAGATTTCTCCCTCAGGGTGACAGCTCTTTCACTGTATTTGTTTTCACAACTTTTCTTCATTTTCTGTTGTCAGTAGTTTATCTCCTTTCAATTGATTTCCTGTATTTTGAAAAACGCAGTAAATATGATCGTTGATACATTGATTGCTTTAAAATAATCTACCCCACACCCTGTCCTTCTTGCTGCCAAACTGACCCCTCCCCATCTCCAATCCTGCTGCCCCCAGACTCCAGTCTCACACCCACATCCCCCCGAAGCTCTTTCTGGCTCTCCCCTCTCCCCTGGAACCTTTGTAAAGCTGGGCAATAGTGGTGGCCGTGCACGACCAAAGCCGCTGTCTCTGGACCTCGGCCTTGCTTCCTCTGGGGCCGCTCTCAGGCCCAGGCTCTTGCCTCTCATCCTCCTCCAGGCATTGGCGCTGCCATCCAATTTCCGGGGCCGTGCCCAGCCATACCGGAGTCACTGTGAGCCTTGGCCTCCTCAATTGGTGACCCTGCAATCCTGTCCCCAAACACCCCCTAACACCCCCTGTGCTTGACAACGTAATCTTGTTAATACAAGCTTTCCCTCTGCACTAGATCAGACGGCAGACTCTTCAACCTGCCCGCCTCAGGGCCAAAACAAAAGGACGCGCGGCACACATCAGGGACATGCTGTTTGCCGATGATGCTGAAGTCGCAACACACACCCAGCAGGAACTCCAGTCACTGTTAGATCGCCTCTCCCACGCTTGCAAGGATTTCAGGCTGACTATCAATCTGAAGAAGATGAGCATCCTGGGACAGGACACAGAGACACTGCCAGTCATCACCATTGATGTCCCCCATCAGTTTACGTACCTTGGCTCTCTCATCACTGACAACCTCCCCTTGGACACAGAGACTGACAAGGAGATCAGGAAAGCAGCCTCAACTCTTTCTCGCCTCACTACGCGAGTAGAAACAAATCCCAAGCTGACAGTGAAAACAAAAATGTCAGTTTACAACACCTGCGTCATAAGCACACTGCTGTATGACAGTGAAACGTGGACTACATATTCCCAACAAGAGAGAAGACTGAAATCCTTTCACTTGAGGAGTATCCGCTGTCTCCTGAGCATATCCTGGCAAGACAGAGTGTCCAACGCAGCAGTCCTATCTCGCACTGGCCTTCCCAGCATGTACACCCAGCTCAGGCAGCGGAGACTGCACTGGCTGGGCCTCATCCACTGCATGGAGGATGGCCGCATTCCAAACGATATCCTAATTGGAGAGTTCCCATCCAGGAAGAGACCCACTGGGCATTCCTAGCTGTGCTAAAAGGATATCAGCTTGAGGAACATGAAGGCGCTTGATATCGTTTTGGAGTCATAGAGTCATAGAGATGTACAGCATGGAAACAGACCCTTTGGTCCAATTTGTCCATGCTGACCAGATATCCCAACTCAATCTAGTCCCACCTGCCAGCCCCCGGCCCATATCCCTCCAAACCCTTCCTATTCATATACCCATCCAGGTGCCTTTTAAATGTTGCAATTGTACCAGCCTCCACCACTCCCTCTGGCAGCTCATTCCATACATGTATCACCTTCTGTGTGAAACAGTTGCCCCTTAGATGTCTTTTATATCGTTCCCCTCTAACCTAAACCTATGCTCTCTAATTCCTGACTCCCCCACCCCAGGTGAAAGACCTTGACTTTCACCCTATCCAAGCCCCTCATGATTTTATAAACCTCTATAAGATCACCCCTCAGCCTCCAATGCTCCAGGGAAAACAGCTCCAGCCTGTTCAGCCTCTCCCTAAAGCTCGAATCCTCCAACCCTGGCAACATCCTCGTAAACCTTTTCTGAACCCTTTCAAGTTTCGCAACATCCTTCCAATAGGAAGAAGACTTACCAGGATGTTGCCTGGAATGGAGAATAGGTCGTATGAGAATAAGTTGAGCGTGCTAGGCCTTTTCTCATTGGAACGGAGAAGGATGAGGGGTGACTTGATAGAGGTTTATAAGATGATCAGGGGAATAGATAGAGTAGACAATCAGAAACTTTTTTCCCCGGGTACAACAGAGTGTTACAAGGGGACATAAATTTAAGGTGAAGGGTGGAAGGTATAGAGGAGATGTCAGGGGTAGGTTCTTTACCCAGAGAGTGGTGGGGGCATGGAATGCGTTGCCTTTGGGAGTGGCAGAGTCAGAATCATTGGCGAACTTTAAGTGGCAATTGGATAGGTACATGGATGGGTGCTTAAGCTCGGACAAATGTTCGGCACACCATCGTGGGCCGAAGGGCCTGTTCTGTGCTGTATTGTTCTATGTTCTATGTTCTATGTTCTATGTTCTATGTTCTATGTTCTAGGTTCTAAGACCAGAATTGCATGCAATATTCCAACTGTGGCCTAACCAATGAGCCCTGGGAAAGACTTGCAGCTGACCGCATGAGATGGAGAAACACCCTGAACCAACTCCTCAACATGGGAAAAAGGTGCTGATGAGTGCTCCAACAGACAAGCGGGCATGAAAGAAGGAGGGCAGCAGCTCGAGCAGATGAACAACCACACACAGATGTGACCTCTGCGACCGGGACTGTCACTCCAGCATCAGTGTCTTCAGTCACAAGCGACGTTGCTTCAGGGAAGCAGAAAGCCAGAACAACGAGGATACAACCCATGGCTAGTCATGAATGAAAGGGTCAAGATTAGAGCGGTGCTGGAAAAGCACAGGAGGTCAAGAAGCATCTGAGGAGCAGGAAAAATTATGTTTTGGGCAGAAGCCCTTCTTCAGGAATGAGGCTGGGAGCCTCAGGAGCGGAGAGATAAAAGGGCCTCACAATATTCATGGTACATCTCAATTCTTCTGTAAAACCAATGGGTTATGTGCATCAGGAAGGAATTGATTTTATTAAGGAATTTAAAAAACTATGGCTACTTACTTAAATAAAGTTAAAAAAAAGCTAATGGTATTGTTTCATGCAACCAAAGTAGAATAAGATGGATCACGTATCCCTTATTTTAAGTTCTCTGTTCAATATTGGTTTGTTAAAAGGTATGATATCCATCCATCTTCCCATCTTTATCATTTAATGAATGTTCAAATGGATTGTGTTAATTAGTCTGGAATTTTGTACGTATATAACAACAGCACAGAGCGGGATTTGTTTTGTTCAGTTTAATGTTGACAGATTGCTAATAATTTTAGGATATCTATTTGGAGGTGGGTGCAAAGCAAAAGATAACATGGTGTTATATAGCAATTGGATTTAAATACTAACTTTCTAAAGTTACACCAAACTGGAGGAATATGCTGAAAATCAAGCTTGTTGTTCCAGGAATTGTGACAGAAGGTAAACATGTTATCAAAGTATGAAAGTATACAATTTACCTGTTGGATAGGCCTGGGTTAAGAGCAAATATGGATTGGGATTCCATACTTGACAAAATCTGCTATTTATTACAGTCTCATCGCGGGTCCCGGCCTAGTCTCTTGGTGAGTCCCAGCCTGGTGTCTCCACAGCTCTCAGCCTGGTCTCTCCGTATCTCTCAGTCTGGTCTCTCAGTGGGTCCCTGCCTAGTCTCTCAGTGGTATGCCAGTCGGTCTCTCGGTGACTCATGGTCATATTTCGGCTCACCGTGCGTGAGGATCCTGCCCGGCATGTTCCTGAGGCACTGGGAGAGATTGGAGAGGCGGCCGTTCCAGCATTAGAGACAGTATCTTTGTCGGTGGTGTCAGGAACAGATAGCTGAGTTCTCCTCGGAGAGTGAGATAAATGGAGGACTCAAAGACAGTGGAGCTCTTAACTTATTCCTTTATTTCCCTAGTTTAAACTATAAAATAATCAAACATAAACTATTACCTCCTTCTTTATTTTTTGATTATTCTATGAACTAATGTTTAATTTTTTAACTCTGAATTTTCTTGCTACTTTGTACCTAAATTTATTTTATATTTATACCTTGGTACCTAAGCTGGCACCATGTGAGGTGATGTTATACTCTTTTCACCGTATTCCTGTACCTGAGCACGTGACAATAAAATCTAAAAAAAGATTCTAACAGGTGGACAACTATGAACTGTCAATGTAAACTTAGTAACATTTGCACCACACAAATAACCATTTCCAAGAAGAGAGAATCTCACCACTGTCCCTTGAGATTCAATGGCATCACTGAATCGCCCACGATCAACAATATAAGGGTCACCATCAGGGCCACATGCTGAGGGACACAATAAAGCTTGAGCCAGGCACAGTCAGCCAATCTTTATCTTTCAGATTTTGGTGTTTCTGCCAAAGATAACAAGGGTCCATTCAGTTGTTAGACCCTCACGTTGCTTCGAAATGAACACAAACAGTTTTGTGCATGAGTAGAAAATGCTTTGCTTTTGGAACTGAAGGAAAGCCCTGAGGAATGTCAAAGTCCAATATGTTGTTTGTGTTCCAATGAACTGTAACAAACACTACATTGGACTAACAGGCAGAAAACTAGCCACCAGGATACATGAACATGGCATGATCCTCTCTCACTAGTACATAGTGATGAGGAAGGTCACCACTTCGATTGGGACAACACACCCATCCTAGGACAAGCCAAACAGAGACACGCACGAGAATTCCTAGAAGCATGGCATTCCAACCGGAACTCTATCAACAAACACATCAAATTAGACCCTATCTACCAAACCCTGAGAAAAAGAACAGGAAATGACATCACCAACCCAAGGAAACCCAAACATATAAATAGAAAGCAGGAATCATGTACAGTGCTTCCCATGGAGGCCCACTGAAAATGTTACCTAATAGGGTGATGAAACGTCTGGAAAAGAACTTTCCATCTCAGTGAGCAAACCTACATCCAGAACCTCAACCTGAGCTACAAATCTCAAAACTCACTAATGTGTTGTTTGTACTTTCCACTGCAAAGACTGCACAGACCTGTTCTTTTAATTCATTCATGGGTTGAGGGCATCATTGGCTAGGCCTCATTTATTGCCCATCGTTAATTGCCCAGGGGGCAGTTAAGAATCAACCACATCGCTGTGGGTCTAGAGTTACATGCAGGCCAGACCAGGTAAGGATGGCAGTTTCTTTTCCTAAAGGATATTGGTGAACCAGATGGGTTTTTCTGACATTCAACAATGTATTAATGGTCAACATTGAACTCTGCATTTGATTTTTTAAATTGAATTCAAATTCCACCAACTGCTGTGACGAGATTTGAACCCAGAACATAGTCTGGGTCTCTGATAAACAGTACTATGATAATACCACTCGACAATTGCTTTCCCTTGAGGACTTGTGTGTACTTACAGATTTTTTTTGAATAAAGTGCATTTTTGCAATTAAAAAAATTGACCAGAAACTCAACTGGACTCACCATATAAATACTGTGGGTGCAAGAACAGGTCAGAGGCTAGGAATATTGTGGTGAATAACTCTCCTCCTGACTCCCCATATTCTGTCCACCATTTACAAGGCACAAGTCAGGAGTGTGATGGAATACACCCCACTTGCCTGGATGAGTGCAGCTCCAATAAAACTCAAGAAGCTTGACACCATCCAGGACAAAGCAGCCTCTTGATTGGCACTACATCCACAAGCATCCACTCCTTCCACTAGTGATGTTCAGTAGCAGCAGTGTAGACTGCAGAAATTTATGCACAATCCTTAGACAGCACCTTCCAAAGTCACAACCACTTCCATCGAGAAAGACAAGAGCAGAAGATACATGGGAACACCACTCTCTGCAAGTTCCCTCCAAGCCACTCATCATCCTGACTTGGAAGTACATCAGCTGCTCCTTCACTGTCATTAGGTCAAAATCCTGGAATTCCCTTCCTGACAGCATTGCAGGTCTATCATGGCACCTGGACTGTAGTGATTTGAGGAAGCAATGCAACTAGGGATGGGCAATTTATTGCTGCCAGCCAGTGATGCCCATGTCCCATGAGTGAATAAAAGAAAACATAGAAAATAATAACAGAATAAGCCATTTGGCACTTTTTTAATTCATTCATGGGATGAGGGCATCACTGACTGGAACAGCATTTATTGCCCATCGGTATTTGCCCAGAGGGCAGTTAAGAGTCAAGCCCATTGCTGTGGGTCTGGAGTCACATGTAAGCCAAACCAGGTAAGGATGGCAGCTTCCTTCCCTGAAGGACAGTAGTGAATCAGGTGGGTTGTTCTGACAAAGGATTCACAGTTATTATTAGACTCTAACTTCCAGATTTTACTGAGTTCAAGTTACACCGTCTACCATGGTGAGATTTGAACCTGGATCCCCAGAATATTACCTAGATCTCTGGATCAACAGTCCAGTGATAATACCAAGAGCCCATTGCCTCCCCATTCAAGCCTGACCATTCATCTATGTAACCTATTTCCACATTTCCCCTATATTCATGATCCCTTTGGCCCTATGTACTTTAGATGAGATTAGATTCCCTACAGTGTGGAAATGTTGGCCCTTCGGCCCAACAAGTCCACATTGACCCTCTGAAGAGTAACCTACCCAGACTCATTTCCCTCTGACTGATGCATCTCACACTATGGATAATTTAACATGGCCAATTCATCTGGCCTGCACATCTTTGGATTGTGGGAGGAAACCGGAGCAACCGGAGGAAACCCGCGCAGACACGGGGAGAATGTGCAAACTCCACACAGACAGACACCCAAGGCTGGAGTTGAACCTGGGTCCCTGGTGTGGTGAGGCAGCACTGCTAACCACTGAGCCACTGTGCCACCTGACTCCTTCTTGAAATAATACAATGTTTTGGCCTCAACTCCTTTTTGTTACAGAGAATTCCACAGGCTCACCACTCTGCTGGTGAAGAAAGTTCTCCTCATTCCTAAAAAGAAAGTGAGATAAGAATGTGAACAAGAAATGTTTTCTGGCTCACATAGATTGTTCACACTGGCGTGTTAACACATTCAGAATGGAGCACCCTTAAGAATTTGAATACACGCAACAAACCAATTTACTTTTCCATTTGAAATTAATTGTGGGAAGAATGGTGCCTAACATTTTCCCTAATACAGACATACGCAACAAAATTTGATTGTTTTTTTAAAAAAAGCAACCAGCAATTAATAGAAATAATGGAAACAAAACTCATCCAACCTGGGTTTGAATACTTACAGGCTTTATTACTGAGTGAGCCCCAAACAGAGACTACAATATAACATTTACCAAAAGAGTGGGGATGAGCTAGCAAGGAGATATTTTGCACCAAGGGAGTGGGGGTGCAGGTTTATTGATAAGCTCAGGTTGGTCGAATGGATGGGATTTGAACTAAACATGGCAGAGAATAACTATGTTTTCCACCTGATCTTTCAGCGTGCTGCTTACAATGCAGAGAAAAGTGTGGCTTTAGAAAATCCAAGTAGTCTTTACTCATTCTGTGCTTTTGTCCATAAATCATTGGACCATGTTCAAAGCAAGATGTCACAAACAAAAAGCAGGAAAGCTTTTACCAATTACTACTTAAGCATCAACTTGCCAATCAATTACCTTAGGAGATAAGGATTGCCTTTGCAATCATTTTGAATAAAAGTTAAATAATTGACACTTGAACAGTCAACCATAAAAGAATTAAAGGTATCAGTATAATAACTTTAATAAAAGTAACTGTAAATAAAGGTCAATGAACAAATCTCTGAATGTATTACACAGCAGAACTTTCAGGGAAATGAAAGCAACACCCAAACACGAAAACATCGTTATGTCAAAACCTCTGTGAGGGTTACTCTGTCTCATTGATTGTGGTCACCTTGTTTTATCAGAGGAGGCTATCTGAGTCCAACCTTGAGCATTGTGTGAATGAACTCCATTTTTTTTTTGTTTTTTTTTTACACAAAGTGCACGAATCTTTATTCAATTTCCACCACCAGGAAGATAGGAAAACACCCGTGTGGCCAGTGACAAGCACTGCCCTTCACATCAAAGGGCAGTGCTGTGTGATCAAAACAGTGAAGGGGAGGGTAGGGACTAAATCAAAATAGAGTTGGAGAGGGAAATAATGCACTCCACTCGTGTTTATTTTTTTTTAACCTAAGTGCGGTAGTGCTTATTTTTTCCCCAGCACCCATGGTGTGTGTGTGCAGGTGTGAGACACAGTGAAAGACACAAAGTGCACGAATCTTTATTCAAATTCCACCACCAGGAAGATAGGAAAACACCTGGGTGGCCAGTGACAACACTGCCCTTCACATCAAAGGACAGTGCTGTGTGATCAAAACAGTGAAGGGGAGGGTAGGGACTAAATCAAAATAGAGTTGGAGGGAGAAATGATGCACTCCACTCCCTGCGGCGCCCACCTCTCCCTGAACAACTCCAGGGTGTTGGTGGACACCGCGTGCTCCTTCTCCAAGGACACCCGGGCCCTAACGTAATCGCGGAAGAGGGTGAACTCCATTTTATTTTTTTTTATTCTTAGCAAGGGACAGTGCTGTGTGATCAAAACAGGTGCTTGTGGTTTATCTTTTTTTTTTCTTTTTTTTTTCTTTTTTTTTTAAATTTAATCCCCACACTACCACCTAAATGCGGTAGTGCTTATTTTATCCCCAGCACCCATGGTGTGTGTGTGCAGGGGTGAGACACAGTGAAAGACACAAAGTGCACGAATCTTTATTCAATTTCCACCACCAGGAAGATAGGAAAACACCCGGGTGGCCAGTGACAAACACTGCCCTTCACAGCAAGGGACAGTGCTGTGTGATCAAAACAGTGAAGGGGAGGGTAGGGACTAAATCAAAATAGAGTTGGAGGGAGAAATGATGCACTCCACTCCCTGCGGCGCCCACCTCTCCCTGAACAACTCCAGGGTGTTGGTGGACACCGCGTGCTCCTTCTCTAAGGACACCCGGGCCCTAACGTAATCGCGGAAGAGGGTGAACTCCATTTTATTTCTTTTTTTTTGTCCTTGCACAAACACCCAAGTGGCCTGTGACCAGCAGTGCCTTATCTGCTGTTTATTTTTTTTTTTTTCTTTCTTTTTTAAATTTAACCCCCACACTACCACCTAAGTGCGGTAGTGCTTATTTTTTCCCCAGCACCCATGGTGTGTGTGTGCAGGTGTGAGACACAGTGAAAGACACAAAGTGCACCAATCTTTATTCAATTTCCACCACCAGGAAGATAGGAAAACACCCGGGTGGCCAGTGACAAGCACTGCCCTTCACATCAAAGGACAGTGCTGTGTGATCAAACAGTGAGGGGGAAGGTAGGGACTAAATCAAAATAGAGTTGGAGGGAGAAATGATGCACTCCACTCCCTGCGGCGCCCACCTCTCCCTGAACAACTCCAGGGTGTTGGTGGACACCGCGTGCTCCTTCTCTAAGGACACCCGGGCCCTAACGTAATCGCGGAAGAGGGTGAACTCCATTTTATTTTTATTTTTTTCCCACACTACCACCTAAGTGCGGTAGTGCTTATTTTTTCCCCAGCACCCATGGTGTGTGTGTGCGCAAGTGTGAGACACAGTGAAAGACACAAAGTGCACGAATCTTTATTCAATTTCCACCACCAGGAAGATAGGAAAACACCCGGGTGGCCAGTGACAAACACTGCCCTTCACATCAAAGGGCAGTGACACTTCCCTTTTTTTAAATTTTTTTTTTCTTCTTTTTTTTTTCTTTTTTTTTTCCTTTTAAACCCCCACACTACCACCTAAGTGCGGTAGTGCTTATTTTATCCCCAGCACCCATGGTGTGTGTGTGCAGGTGTGAGACACAGTGAAAGACACAAAGTGCACCAATCTTTTATTCAATTTCCACCACCAGGAAGATAGGAAAACACCCGGGTGGCCAGTGACAAACACTGCCCTTCGCATCAAAGGGCAGTGCTGTGTGATCAAAACAGTGAAGGGGTGGGTAGGGACTAAATCAAAATAGAGTTGGAGGGAGAAATGATGCACTCCACTCCCTGCGGCGCCCACCTCTCCCTGAACAACTCCAGGGTGTTGGTGGACACCGCGTGCTCCTTCTCTAAGGACACCCGGGCCCTAACGTAATCGCGGAAGAGGGTGAACTCCATTTTAAACTGCTGAGCAATTTGGCTGACATATGTGTGGGATATTGCTTGAATTTTGTAATCAACTTGTTCTGTGAACAAGTTATCCAAAGGCAAGTGTACCCTTTGGAAAAATACCCTGCTGCAGCTGCATTGTTAAATTTCAATACAGCTGCTTGATATTATAATGACAGTGCACTTTAAAAAATGCACATCAACTTAATTGCAATTCACTAATTGAAACCAACCAATTATATGGAGAATAAAGAGCAGCTGTATAGTGCTAATGATTCACACTTGTGCCGCTATTAGTGAGATTGAAATCTGAGTAGTTTACAAATGAATAAATGTTGGAGAAAAGGATGTTTCTCAGGGTTGATGGAAGTCAACAATTATTTGAATATTTCATGAAAGTAAGTGTGTATGGGGAGATTATTGGGGATCTCAGAAGAAGGGGTATCTGTAATGAATTGTACAGAAAATAGAAAATCTTTGATTAGTTTTGAGATGTTGTTTTGTGTGTTTTAATTGTTAAGATTTACCTAAGGGAAGGGTTGGAATATGCTAACTTTAGGGAGGGATAGATTGATGATATGTTTGTTTGAGGATAGATAAAAAGACACTTATTGACATTGAGGTGGGAGTAGGGCTTAGTGTGATATACTTGTAAAGTTTCACTCTGAATAAGTGGAAAACTGCTTTTAAAAAGATAAGTCAGAGATTATGGCAGTGAACAGGCCTGGGGAGTGTTCAAGTACATACTTCCTTGAAAGTCACATCAGAGGTAGACATGGTGGTGAAGGTGTCTGGCATGCTTGCTTTTATTGGTCAGAGCATTGAGTACAGGAGTTGGGATGTCATGTGTGTCTACAGGACATAGGTATGGCCATTTTGGGATGCTGTACAATTCTGGTTGCCCTTCTATAGGAGGGTTTATAAGGGTAAGATTCCAGGACTAGAGGGTTTAAGTTATGAGGAGAGGCTGGACAGGCTGGGACCTCTTTCCCTGGAACATCAGAAACTAAGGGGTGATCTTATTGAAGTGTTATAGGTGTTCATAAAACCATAAGGGGCTGCGATTAAGGTGACTAGCTGAGGCCTTTTCCCCAGGGAGAGTTCAAAACTGGATGGTATAGGTTTAAAATAGAAAAGACTTAAAAGGGATGTGAGGGGTACCTTTTTCAAACAGATGGTGTATGTGGAATGAGCTGCCAGATGAAGTGGCAGAGGTGGGTACAGTTCCAACATCGAAAGAACATGTGAACAGTTATGTACATAGGAATGGTTTATGGGGATTTGGGCCAAATGCAGGCAAATGGGACTAGTTCAGTTTAGGATGGATGAGCTGGACCGAAGTGAAGTATGACTTCACTTCAATGGGTGCACACTAATGGTAGTCCCTAATGTTGCATTAAAATGCTCCAATAAAGCAAAGAACTGCAGATGTTGGAAGTCTGAAAGAAATAAAAACAAATTGTTGACAAAAATCAGCAAGTCTGGGAGAGAAAACCGTTAATGTTTTGATTCTGGTATGACTTATCATCAGGACCCCAAACTTTGAACCCAAGCATCTGTGCTAAGAACACAATCAAGATTACATATCTAATAAAGTGTTGGAGATCAGGAGGGTGAAAAACATTTGGAGATTTGGCTTGCCCACTGGGATTTGTAAATTCAAACTCTAGTTTTGAGGGAAATCTCTTGTGTGGGGGCTGTGGGGGAAGGAGCATACTGAGGGGTGACAGTGATCTTCAGTTCTTAAAGTTCTCCAAATCTGAGCCAAAAAATAGCAGTTCAGCAGTGAACAACAAAGTGGTGGTTTTAATTTGGTAACTTTCAATGTCTGCAATTTTTTTTCTTTTAAGTGGAGAGTCTTTCACTCTCTGATCCAGCTCCCTCAGAGGCAGCTCTCTGTGAATAGAACCTCATCGTCCTGTTTATTCATGTGTGTCCTGCAAGGGAACACTCCTGTCTGGTGGTTGTTGTGCTGTGTCCATTCATCCACTGTCATATCATCTGCTCGGTCTTGCCAATGTACCCCATGCCTTGGAGCATCTTTGCCTGCGGTTTGAGATAGATAATGTTGGCTGACTCACATGTTTCCACTTTGGAAACAGAACCGCCATCAGACCCTACCACTAAGCAGTGAGATTTTCTGGCTGCCCTGAGTGGGAGAATCAGGTTAACATCAGACAAGAGGGGTACCACAGTGGCAGGGTACTTGGTTAATAAGGTGGGCTTGGGATGATAATACAGGGGAGTTCACTCAGAATTTTTCATAAAACTGACAGCCAACAAACCAAAGATGTGGGGTCCACCATGTTTATTTGGATTGGGTTAAAAAATGCTCCAGTATGGAATTTCCACACATGATGATGTGACATATTAAACACTTAGAGGATCTTTAGCTGAAATTAATAAGTGAGTTTGCACTATGGGAATGTGATGGAGCAGAAAATCCTGAAACGAAATACAAGTTTATCTCCTTCTCATGGTGCAGAGCCTGGCACTGTTTTGCTCGCCTGATTGTTCAAAAGAAATGGCTAATAAATACATTATTTATCATTTGTGGCCTGCTAGTCTTTGCTTCTATGACATTTGTAGCCTTTGAGTCTCATGTGAAATATCTAATTTTAAAGACACTTTTAAACTGTCTACTTGGTGCCAAGAAATTAGTGAAAGCTGAACATGTGCTATTCAAGGAAACGTCATAATCCAGATCTGCGAAGAGAAGAAGAGCATCTCTTAAAGTCTTTGCCAAGAATGGATATTTCTGCAGGTGCCTACCAGACAAATAATACAACAAGGACATGCCATGATCTAACACACTAACCACTCTATTGTACATTAAGAAAAAACATCTTGGAACAGACAGCCAGACTTCCCTGACCACTGGAATCCATGACCACCCATAAACTGACAGCCGCGCTCAGACAACAACTCACCAGGACAAAAGACCCTGTACCGATCATGTGCAAGACTAACATACTTTACAAGCTTCCATACAAAGACTGCATGAAACGCTATGTAGGACAAACAGGCAGACAACTTGTAATTTACATCCATGAACACCAACTAGCCACTCAATACCAAAACCAACTCTCCCTGGTAGCCATAGTCACAGATGACAAGGACCACAAATTCAACTGGGACAACACAATAATCAGAGGGCAAGCTAAACAGAGGACAGCCAGAGAAATTCTAGAAGTATGGCACTCATCCATTGACTGCATCAACTAGCACATTGACCTAGATCCAATATATCGGCCATTATGACTAAAAACTGGAAGAAGCAGGAATGGAACCAAATAAATTCCAGAGGATAGTACAGCAGCACTTCACAGGAGGCTCCAAAGCACTGAAGATGGCACCCAGACAGGGGACGGAACATCTGCAAATCAACTTCCCAGCTCGGCGAACATACCCACAACTACAGCAACTTCAAAGGGTAACTTTATGAAAAGCGTTTTTAATTATAATGACAGAACAATAGGTTTACTCGTCTTGATGACAATAGAATAAAGGCACACTAAAAGAAGCATTCATCCACAGTACTTTTATTTTGGTAAAGTAAAGTCACCATAGCACCACACTTTCCATTGGAGAAAGATCTGGTGGTAAGTTAACCTGAGGGTTGCTGTAACTTCGACAACAGGTGATGTTCAGAAGACAAGATCTCCATGATAACCCCAGCCAGGAGAGGCATTGAACCCGTGCTACTGGTATCATTAACTATCCATCCAAGTCACATTCCCTGTTGACTGCATGTTTGGCGACTATACTGATCAAAAATATGGAGGCTGGATGGTTTCTCCAATATATTCAGCTACAATCCTTTAGTGTATGCTCAGCACCAAGATCTAGAGCTGGTCCTTGACTTAAAGATGAGAAGTTTCCAGTCTCCAACAACATGCCACAGCCAGAGACCTCGATGGCAGGAACATGCCCAACAACAAAGGCATGAAAAACATACTCAGCTTCTCAGCTCGCATTTTGAGTGCGAGCAGCAGCTGAGTTTAAACGAAACCGGAAGGCTACAGCTAAGGTAAGACAGTTTGTTTTAACATTACTTACCGGTAGCGGGCAGCGGTGTTTTTCTTTCTCTACACAGAAAGAGCGGGAGCAGCAGGGGGAAGTGACGACGACCAGAGGGGCAGCCGGGAAGGAAAGCAGTGAGTATATAAATCAGGAAGGCAAGGTCACAGTGACCATGAGAGATTTCAATATGGAGGTGGACTGGGTAAATAATATTGCCAGTGGATCCAAAGAAAGGGAATTCATGGAATGCTTACAGGATGGCTTTTTGGAACAGCTTGTCATGGAGCCCACAAGGGAGAAGGCTATTCTGGACCTAGTGCTATGTAATGAACCAGACTTTATAAAAAATCTTAAAGTAAGGGAACACTTAGGAAGCAACGATCATAATATAGTAGAGTTCAGTCTGCAGTTTGAAAGAGAGAAGGCAAAATCGGATGTAATGGTGTTACAGTTAAATAAAGGTAATTATGAGGGCATGAGAGAGGAACTGACAAAAATAGACTGGAAGCAGAGCCTAGCAGGGAAGACAGTAGAGCAAAAATGGCAGGAGTTTGTGGGTAAAATTGAGGACACTGTATAGAGGTTCATCCCCAAGAAGAGAAAGATTATCCGGGGAGGGATTAGACAGCCATGGCTGACAAAGGAAGTCAGGAAATCTATCAAAGAAAAAGAGAGATCCTATAAAGTGGCCAAGAGCACTGGGAAATCAGAAGATTGGGAAGGCTAGAAAAACAAACAGAGGATAACAAAGAGAGAAATAAGGAAGGAGAGGATCAAATATGAAGGTAGGCTAGCCAGTAATATTAGAAATGATAGTAAAAGTTTCTTTCAATACATAAGAAACAAACGACAGGCAAGAGTAGACATTGGGCCACTTCAAACTGATGCTGGAAGGCTAGTGATGGGAGATAAGGAAATAGCAGGAGAACTTAATAAGTACTTTGCGTCAGTCTTCACAGTGGAAGACATGAGTAATATCCCAACAATTAAAGGGAGTCAGGAGGCTGAGTTGAGTATGGTTGCCATTACAAAAGAGAAAGTGCTAGAAAAGCTAAAAGGTCTTAAAATTGATAAATCTCCTGGCCCTGATGGGTTACATCCTAGAGTTCTGAGTGAGGTGGCTGAGGAAATAGCGGAGGCGTTGGTTGAGATCTTTCAAAAGTCACTGGAGTCAAGGAAAGTCCCGGATGATTGGAAGATCGCTGTTGTAACCCCCTTGTTCAAGAAAGTATCAAGGCAAAAGATGGAAAATTATAGGCCAATTAGCCTAACCTCGGTTGTTGGTAAAATTCTAGAATCCATCATTAAGGATGAGGTTTCTAAATTCTTGGAAGTGCAGGGTCGGATTAGAACAAGTCAACATGGATTTAGTAAGGGGAGGTCATGCCTGACAAACCTGTTGGAGTTCTTTGAAGAGGTGACAAGTAGGTTAGACCGGGGAAACCCAGTGGATGTGGTCTACCTAGACTTCCAAAAGGCCTTTGATAAGGTGCCACACGGGAGGCTGCTGAGCAAGATGAGGACCCATGGTGTTCGAGGTGAGCTACTGGTATGGATTGAGGATTGGCTGTCTGACAGAAGGCAGAGAGTTGGGATAAAAGGTTCTTTTTCGGAATGGCAGCTGGTGACAAGCGGTGTCCCGCAGGGTTCAGTGTTAGGGCTGCAGCTGTTCACATTATATATTAATGATCTGGATGAAGGGACTGGGGGCATTCTAGCGAAGTTTGCCGATGATACAAAGTTAGGTGGACAGGCAGGTAATACTGAGGAAGTGGGGATGCTGCAGAAGGATCTAGACAGTTTGGAGGAGTGGTCCAGGAAATGGCTGATTGAATTCAATGTGAGCAAATGTGAGGTCTTACACTTTGGAAAAAAGAATAGAAGCATGGATTACTTTTTAAACGGTGAGAAAGTTCGTAAAGCCAAAGTACAGAGGGATCTGGGAGTGCTAGTTGAGGATTCTCTAAAGGTAAACATGCAGGTTGAGTCTGTGATTAAGAAAGCGAATGCAATGTTGTCAATTATCTCAAGGGAGTTGGAATATAAAAGCACTGTTGTGCTACTGAGACTTTATAAAGCTCTGGTTAGGCCCCATTTGGAGTACTGTGTCCAGTTTTGGTCCCCAAACCTCAGGAAGAACATACTGGCACTGGAGCGTGTCCAGCGGAGATTCACACGGATGATCCCTGGAATGGTAGATCTAACATATGAGGAACGGCTGAGGATCCTGGGATTGTATTTGTTGGAGTTTATAAGATTAAGGGGAGATCTAATAGAAACTTACAAGATAATACATGGCTTGGAGAGGGTGGACGCTAGGAAATTGTTTCCGTTAGGCGAGGAGACTAGGACCCGTGGACACAGCCTTAGAATTAGAGGGGGTAAATTCAGAACAGAAATGCGGAGACATTTCTTCAGCCAGAGAGTGGTGGGCCTGTGGAATTCATTGCCACAGAGTGCAGTGGAGGCTGGGACGCTAAATGTCTTCAAGACAGAAATTGATAAATTCTTGATGTCACAAGGAATTAAGGGCTACGGGGAGAATGCGGGTAAGTGGAGTTGAAATGCCCATCAGCCATGATTGAGTGGTGGGGTGGTCTCGATGGGCCCAATGGCCTTACTTCCGCTCCTATGTCTTATGGTCTTATGGTCTTAAAACATACTTGCTGGGAAACTAAGGCTAGTGACAATCGAGCACAGGCATCTTAGTGATTTGTTTACATTTTAATATCTTCTGTTCTCTGACTGAATTTTTAGTTTAGGTAAATCTGGATCATACATATCAAAACTTTTCACACACTTGGATCAAAACTTTGAAAGACAAAACCTGACAGTATGGCAGGTGCAGTTTCACCAAGTGGAAATCAAGAAATCCCATCGCCACCTTCTCAAGGCAAGCCACTGATAGACACCATGCTGGCAGCTCATGGCCTATTTTGGCTGCAGCAGGATATTCGTACCTGTTGCCAGCAATGCTTGCATTAGCTTCCGTAAATTAGGAATTACACGTACATAACATAGTACTGAAAGATTCAACAAACCATTTCAGTGCATTTATTACCAACACAGGCACTTTAGTGCTTGGGTTAATATTAAGCTGTTTGGTTACAATCAGTGGCATGCTTCAAGTGGCCTCAGTTAGAATGGAGTCTGAGACCTTTAAACCCTCATGCTATGATGCCACGATGTTTTAACAAGAGTGTCTCTTAAAGTGTACCACATAATAACTGTGAGACTTCACACAACATAGTCATTTTCCAAAATATTTTTTAAAAACCCAAATAGATATACATGGTTGCACACACAGGCAGGTTTTGGTAATCCAATAATCATGCTAACAGGTAAAAAATAATTTACAAAATTAATATTTTAAACTTAAATGTAACTCTGCAGTTTTGACAAATAATTTGATCTGGTGGTTGTATACCTGGCTGGAGGGATATGTGTTCACAGTTAACAATTACTTGCTATCTCTCATCATTGCAGCACAGTCGTCATTGGCAGAGTTTTCTTCCTCACTCTAGGTGGAGAGTTTGTACATTGTTTATTGCTCTGATCTGGCTTCTGATCCCTTGCAGCATGTAATCGCGAGCAGTAATGGTTTGTACAAAATCAGGGCTGGTTGCACATTGTAGGGGATTTTCCTGGTGTGCAAGTATTTGTATTTCTAACTCTCACTCTCTGCTGAGTATGCAGTTGTGGTAGTTCTCTGCCTCCTCACTAGTCCTGTATCTCTTTCATCTCCCTCTATCTTTGCGAAAGAATACTCCATGCCTCTTTATAGTTAGATACTTAGTTGCTGGGCAAGATTTTTCCCACTTGCCTTCTGAGCATAAGCAGTACCGAGGGTAATAATCACTCCTCGTTTTATGGTTTAACGGAAATGCAGCAATGCATGCTAAAATTGTGTTTGCAGCTTGACCCATGATGATCACTGATTTGATTATATATGCCATACACTTGGCTGGAGTGTTTGAAAGAGAATAGTGGGTGACATTGTGGTATGTATGGGTCACTCCTCACTCAGCACATGTCTTGAAATGATGTGCCAGTGAACTGCAGTCTATTCTCAGACTCTATCCATTCCTGGACACTAAATGAACTGAAAATGGAGGTCATTGTACAGTGCTGGTTACGCTCGTTGTGTTGTTAGGTAGCCAAACAGTCCCAAAGACTGTCACAAAGACTGTTCACCTTTCTTGTGAAAATGTCTGTTGTATTTTTGTCCAAGGCGTTGATCCTTTATACATCTTTTACAAATCCTGTAGTTGTTTTTCTTTGGCATTTGATGATTGCAAGAGTCTACATTAGCCTAGTATCCAGGGATGTGCAGGGTAGGTGGATTAGCCATGGGAAATGATGGGTTCCAGGGATAGTTGGGGGGGCTGGGTCAACTCTTCAGGGGGTTGGATGTGAGTTCGATGGGCTGAATTGCCTGCTTCCACACTGTGTGGATTCTATGATTACTAAGGCTTTGACCGATGTTTAACAGATCAGCCTTATGAACGTTGACAACTTCAGCTGATTCAAGTATGTCAAATGTTGTCTATCAGCTTCAGTGGGTGTGGATTGAATCTCATGAATTGTATCTTTATGGGGATTTGTTTGTCCTGTCGCTGTG
The DNA here is from genome assembly GCF_037043375.1 of Chiloscyllium plagiosum. Lineage (NCBI taxonomy): Eukaryota > Metazoa > Chordata > Chondrichthyes > Orectolobiformes > Hemiscylliidae > Chiloscyllium > Chiloscyllium plagiosum. The sequence continues at coordinate 8,200,189 of NW_028270157.1, forward strand.
GGTCCATTGGAATCTATCAGGTAAGTGATTTCTGGAAGCCAAGATAAGTTTTATTGACACTGTGTAATGTGGTGATGCCAATGCACACAGTTGGTGATTTTACTTTATGTTGTGAGATGGTCTCTCTCAGTTCGTTCCATGGAGCACCACTTGCTAGGTCCCTATCCTTCAGGATGCAATTTGCACCAGCTCCTTAGCTGGTTTTAGCCTTTAGATTTAAGGGTTGTTAATGGTTGTAAAAGCTGTAGTCAACTTACGGTGTGAGGTCAATGATGTGGGCGGATTGCTCATCATCTGAAATTTGCCTTTTGCACAGTTGACTGTTTGCTTTTGTTACCACATCTTGTGACAAACTTGCCAATCATCCCTTGAGGCTTTCAATCCATATGATGAGTTAGAGTCTGCTAATCCTGAAAATTATTATCACCTTGCGTTGGTCGTCATGTCCCCTCCAGACCTTTTCTGAAATTTCCTGGTCTTTCACAGAAAGACTGAATGGATGAATTCTGTGAAATGCCTGCTAGCCAATGGCAAGCAAGACCTTCAAAGATCTCTTCTTTTTTTATATATTCATTTGTGGGAAGTGGGCACCACTGGCTGGGCCCAGCATTTATTGCCCATTCCTAGTTACCCTTGAGAAGGTGGTGGTGAGCTATATTCTTAAACCGCTGCAGTCCAACTGCAGAGACTTGACCCACAATGCCGGTAGACAGGGAATTCCAGAATTTTGCTCCTGATAACCATTGATTTAGCCAGGGCTCCTTAATGTCACACTCTGTCCAATGCAGCCTTGATGTCAAGGGCTGCCACTCTCAGCTCTGTTATCCATGTTTGAACCAACTGTAATGAGGTCAGGAGTTGAGTGGCCCTGATGGAACACAATCTTGGATTCAGTGAGCAGATTATTGCTGAGTAGGTGCTGCCTGAGGCTAGGACCTGAGGGTACAGCTTTAGAGTAAATGGAAGCCCCTTGAGAACAGAGATAAGGAGAAACTTCTTCAGCTAGAGAATGCTGAATCTATGGAATACATTGCCACAGAAGGCCAGGTCATTGAGTATATTTAAGATGGAGGTAAAGAGGTTCTTGATTGTCAAGGGGATCAAATGTTATGGGGAGAAAGCAGGAGATTAGGGTTGAGAAACATATTAGTTATGATTGAATGGCGGAGCAGACCTGATGGGCCGAATGGTCTAATTTTGCTTCTATGTCTTATGGTCTTATGATAGCACGATTGATGACACCTTTCATCACTTTAAAGATGATCAAGAGTACTCTGACGCAGTGGTTATTAGCCTGGTTGGAATTGTCTTGCTTTTTATGTACAGGACATAACTGGGTAATTTTCCACATTGATCTCTTCTTCAGATTGTATATCATTGGATTAATGTATGTTGCTTGAATAGTTGCAGTTCACTAAAGGCATCATTGGCTATCTAATCCATAATTAAATATTTGACTTTCATTTCTTGTTGAGGGTATTTTTAAGACTGCAGTGTTGTTTCTTTCTTTTTTTGGTTATTTTGATTTTTTCTCTTCTGCTCCTCCTTCACCTTATTTTTCACTGTTGCTGGTCTTTTACTGGGATTTAATCAGTTTTCAAATGTCTCCTTCAAGAAATGCAGTGGCAGATATTTTGCAACTGGATGGCATTTGCCGAAAATAAGGCATGATAATGTCATTTGGGTTCCTTTTGATTTTACACTGAATTGGAGATACAATGGCAGACCCAACTGACCTCTGCACACAGGTAAGACTGACTAATTTAGGAAACTGCTTTCTAGCATTTTTAAAAGTTGTTTTAGGGGTGCTGTGTATTTATGCTATATGAAGCCTTTAATGGCTTTTGTTGAATGTAAATTGGAAATATTTATTTAACTTATGTCAGCTTATTTAACAGAACTTTTACTTGAAGTGAATAGAAAGTAACTTTGCCTTTTAGCTGTTCATATACAATTCTCGACCCACAGAGAATAGTACAGTTAGTTTCCTGACTGCTTTGAAGGCTAGGGCTGTTGTCCAGCTGATATGCGATGATGTTTCTACATGTCTGCCCTTGAGACTCTGGACATTTTATAAATAGCCACCATTGTTTATCACTGTAATGTGGGTTTTACCCAGCAGAGTACTTGAACGTGATGCATAAACTTCTTCAGTCAGACAGTGGTGAATCTATGAAATTCTCTGCCACAAAAGGCTGGTAGCCAGGTCACTGAGTATGTTTAAGGATGAGATAGATAGATAGGTTCTTGAGTATTAAGTTGATCAAGAGTTACAGTGAGAAAGTGGGACAATGGGGTTGCGAAACTTACCAGCCATGATTGAATGGTGGAGCAGACTCAATGGGCTGAAAGGCCTAACCTCTGCTCCAATGTCTTATGGTCTGATGGTTTTGTAATGCTTACGTTAGCTTGTACAACATAAGAAAAGATATGGGTAATGTGATATTGAAAGATTAAACAGATTTTTATTACAGCTCCCGATATCCTCATAAAAATACTTCACCATCCAGGCTAATATTAAGCTATTTGGTTACAAACAGTAACATGCTTCCACCTGGAGGTCATGCTTCAAGTGGCTCAAGTGAAGACTGAGTCTGAGACAATTGTACCTTGAGATTTCATGCTCTGATCATGTGGTGATATGACAAATGTGTCTTTTAAAAGTATACGGCCTACTAACTAGACACAGAACACAACAGGCAATAAATACTGACCCTGTTAGCAATTCGAATGTACTAAGAATAAATGTGTAAAGAAAACCAAATCTAGAGAAATAAATAAGACCGACTTACAAAAAATGAAACCAGATGGATCCAACACACCACACTTCTATGGATTACCTAAAATTCACAAACCAGGAGCCCCCCTCAGACCCATAGTCTGGAACACCAACTTACAGACTGGCCAAGGAGCTACACCAAAGACTAAAACACTTAGTATAAGACTCATGCCACTCCATCCACTCCATCCAAGAATTCTTGAACACCATCAAAGACACCAAGATAGAAGAGGATGAAATAATGGTCTCCTTTGATGTAACAGCCCTGTTCATATCCATCAACATTAACCTGGCCAAGGAACACTGACTACACTATTAGAAGACCCAAAGACACATACACCAAACACCACTAACTTCATCAGCAAGGACAGTATTGTCAAGCTAGTGGATATGGCACCCACTTCATTTTCAATAACAGAACCTACAGACAAACCAACAGGACATCCGCAGGATCTCTGATATCAGGGTTCTTAGCAGAGGCAGTAATGCAGAGACTTGAACAAACAGCTCTGCCAACCATCCAACCCAAACTTTGGATCGACTATGTGGATGACACCCTTGTCATCACCAAACAAAACAAATTAGAGGAAACCTTCAAGACTAATTTTGATGGTATTAGGCAAGAACTTTCATAAGCTGATTGGGGACAAATGTTCACAAGTAAAGGGACAGCTGGAAAATGGGAAACCTTCAGAAATGAGGTAATGAGAATCCAGAGAAAATATATTCCTGTTAGGGTAAAAGGAAAGTCTGGTAGGTGTCGGGAATGCTGGATGACTAAAGAAATTGAGTTAAAAGTCACACAACACCAGGTTATAGTCCAACAGGTTTAATTGGAAGCACACTAGCTTTCGGAGCGAAGCTCCTTTATCAGGTGATAGTGGAGGGCTCGATCGTAACACAGAATTTATAGCAAAAATTTACTGTGTGATGTAACTGAAATTATACATTGAAAAATTGATTGTTAAGCCTTTCATCTGTTAGAATACAGTGATAGTTTCACTTCTTTCATGTGTAAATCACAAAACCTTTTTTTAAAAGTTACATTCTCGAGTTAGCTGTTAACAATGGGTGATAGCTAGACAATATGTCTGGCTAGACAATGTCTAGCTACCACCCATTGTTAACAGCTAACCTGAGAATGCAACTTTAAAAAAAAGGTTTTGTGATTTACACATGAAAGAAGTGAAACTATCACTGTATTCTAACAGATGAAAAGCTTAACAATCAATTTTTCAAGGTATAATTTCAGTTACATCACACTGTAAATTTTTGCTATAAATTCTGTATTTTAGGATTGAGCCCTCCACTATCACCTGATGAAGGAGCTTCACTCAAAAGCTAGTGTGCTTCCAATTAAACCTGTTGGACTATAACCTGGTGTTGTGTGATTTTTAACTTTGTACACCCCAGTCCAACACCGACATCTCCAAATCAAAAAAATTGAGGGTTTGGTTAAGAAAAAGAAGGAAGCATATCTAAGGTATTGACAGGATAGATTGAGTGAATTCTTAGAGTATAAAAGCAGTAGGAGTATACTTAAGAGGGAAATCAGGAGGGCAAAAAGTGGACATGAAATTGCTTTGGCAAATAGAATTAAGGAGAATCCAAAGAGGTTTTACAAACACATTAAGGACAAAGGGCAACTAGGGAGAAAATAGGGCCCCTCAAAGATCAACAAGGTAGCCTTTGTGTGGAGCTGCAGGAGATGGGGAAGATACTGAACAAGTATTTTGCATCAGTATTTATTGTGGAAAAGGATATGGAAGATATAGAATGTAGGGAAATAGATGGTGACATTTTGAAAAATGTCCATATTACAGAGGAGGAAGTGCTGAATGTCTTGAAATACATAAAAGTGGATAACTCCCCAGGACCTGATCAGGTGTACCCTAGAACTGTGGGAAGCTAGGGAAGTGATTGCTGGGCTCCTTGCTGAGATATTTGTTACATCGTTGTCACAGTTGAGGTGCCAGAAGACTGGAGGTTGACTGATGTGGTGCTGCTTTTTAATAAAGGTAGTAAGAACAAGCCAAGGAACTATACAGCAGTGAGCCTGACTGTGGTGGGCAAGTTGTTGGAGGGAATCCTGAGAGACAGGACATACATGTATATGGAAAGGCAAGGACTGATTAGGGATAGTCAACATGGCTTTGTGTGTAGGAAATCATAGCTCTCAAACTTGATTGAGTTTTTTGAAGAAGTAACAAAGAGGATTGATGAGGGCAGAGCGGTAGATGTGATCTATATGGATTTCAGTAAGGCCTTTGACAAGGTTCCCCATGGGAGACTGATTAGCAAGGTTAGATCTCACAGAATACAGGGTGAACAGGCCATTTGGATACAGAACTGGCTCAAAGGTAGAAGACAGAGGGTGGTGGAGGCTTGTTTTTCAGACTGGAGGCCTGTGACCAGTGGAGTTCCACAAGGATTAGTGCTGGGTCCACTATTTTTCATTATTTCAATCAATGATTTGGATATGAGCATAAGAGGTATGGTTAGTAAGTTTGCAGATGACACCAAATTTGGAAGTGTAGTGGACAGCGAAGAAGGTTACCTTAGATTACAATGGGATTTTGATCAGCTGGGCCAAAGGGCTAAGAATTGGCAGATGGAGTTTAATTTAGATAAATGCGAGGTGCTGAACTTTGGGAAAGCAAATCTTAGCAGGACTTATACACTTAATGGTAAGGTCCTAGGGAGTGTTGCTGAAGAAAGAGACCTTGGAGTGCAGGTTCATAGCTCCTTGAAAGTGGAGTCACAGGTAGACAGGATAGTGAAGAAGGCGTTGGTATGCTTTCCTTTATTGGCCAGAGTATTGAGTACAGGAGTTGGGAGGTCATGTTGCGGTTGTACAGGACATTGATTAGGCCACTGTTGGAATATTGTGTGCAATTCTGGTCTCCTTCCTATCGGAAAGACGTTGTGAAACTTGAAATGGTTCAGAAAAGGTTTACAGAGGAACCTCAATTATCTGAATATCGGATTATCCAAAGGGGATCTCAAGGTCCCAATAGAAACATTACGTCAAAGAGCTGTTTCAACACTGATCGTGTCTTTTGTTTACAGGTGCAATTATTAAAAAAGGAACTCAGCTCACTGAAATGCTGCCCACAAACATGTGTCTGTGTGTCACCTGTAATGTGACATGAACCCAAGGTCCCGGTTGAGGCCCTCCCTATTGGTACTAAACGTAGCTATCAGCCTCTGCTCCACCACTTTTCGCTGAGGTCAAATGTGCACAACAATCAACAGACAGGAATGTTTTCCCTCCCAGTTGGAGAACCATTCAGTGGTCCAGGACATTCACTGTCTGACCTTCAGGTGACCATCCTCCCAAGGCAGACTTCGGGATATGCAACAATGAAAAGTAGCCGAGCAGAGACTGATAGCTAAATTCGGTAGCCATGGGGATGACCTCAACCAGGACCTTGGGTTCATGTCATACTACCGGTGACCAACATTGCACTATATACACACACACAGACACTCTTACACACATGTGCGCGCGCGCGCAGACACGTACACATACCCACACACGTTTGAGGGGTGAATTTGTATTTGCAGAGTTACATTGTACTTTGCTCAAAGACTGCATGAATCCATTTAAGATTCTGTTAATTCATTTTTTTAGATTAGAATCTATCTAAACATTATGGCACAGACAGCAGGACAGAGGGGTGCTAATACCCAATACATTGTCTGACCTGACACCAATTGTTAAAGTTCACTTGAGAATGTAACTTTTAAAAAAAGGTTTTGTGATTTACATATGAAAGAAGTGAAACTAACATGGTCATTCGACTTAACAAACAATCAAGATATTTTTCAGTGTATAATTTCAGTTACATCACACTATAAGCTTTTGCTATAAATTCTGTGACTTACAATTTTATACTCCATAACCACCTGATGAAGGAGCAGCGCTCCAAAAGCTAGTGCTTACTGGCATAAAACTCACTAAAGAGGAAGAAAACAACAACAAACTGCCGTTCCTAGATGTCCCAGTGGAGCGAACAGCCAATGAGGAACTTTAAACCAGCTTCTACAAGAAAACAACACAAACGGACCAACTATTGAATGACAGAAGCAATCATCCCAACATTCACAAATGAAGCTGCATTAGAACATTATTTCAATGAGCCACTACACACTGCAGCAGAGGAACTACGCAGAGCAGAGGAGAATCACCTATAAAGTGTATTCAAAAAGAAAGCGCACCTAATGAAGACAGTCCACTAATTTCTGAGCAACAAACCCAAACAAGCAGACAGAAGAGGTCCAGAAACCCTCGCCACTCTCCCTTACATCAAAGACCTCTCAGAAATGACTGCCAGACTACTCAGACCCCTTGGCATCGTGGTAGCCCACAAACCCACCAACACACTAAAACAGCAGCTAATGAACTTGAACCACCATATACAGACAACAAGCAAAACTAATGTCATTTACAAAATATCTTGCAAGAACTGTAATAAATACCACAGGCAGAAAACTAGCCACCAGGATATATGAGCATCAACAAGCTACAAAATGAAATGACCCACTCTCACTAGCATCTGTACATATGGATGAGGAAGGACATCACTTCGACTGGGACAACAGATTCATCCTAGGACAAGCCAGAGACACACGAGAATTCCTGGAAGCATGGCGTTCCAATTGGAACTCTATCGACATACACATTGACTTGGATCCCACTTACCACGCACTGAGAAAAAACAGAAAATTACATAGGAAATGACATCACAACCCAAGGAAACCCAAACATATAAATAGAAAGTGGGCTACATCACAAGTGCTTCATTCGGAGACTCACTGAAGATGTTACTTAATATGGTAACAAAATGTCTGGGGGATAAAACCTTCCAGCTTAGCGAGCAAATCTACATCCAGAAAACCAAATATATAACGGGCATAAAATGGTTTTTGACTTGAGACAATTTTCATGATTCAAATTATCATACAACGTGCATATTATCTGAAATTTACCACAACTCTGCTCAATCTTTAGATTGGAACTACAATAGGGTGGCCCCGTGGCTCGGTGGTTAGCACTGCAGCCTCACAGCACCAGGGACCTGGGTTCGATTCCGGCCTCAGGTGTAGAGTTTGCACATTCTCCCCGTGTCTGTGTGGGTTTCCTCTGGGTGCTCCGGTTTCCTCCCACTGTCCAAAGATGTGCAGGTCAGGTGCATTGGCCATGCTAAATTGTCCATAGTCAGAGGGAAATGGGTCTGGATGGGTTAATCTTCTGAGGGTAGGTGTGGACTTGTTGGACCAAAGGGCCTGTTTCCATACTGTAGGGAACCTAATCTACAATTAAATCTACAGAATGCAAGATGTGTATGTCCGTTTGTAATGCATGATAGAGTGTTCTGATGCTCCCACAAGGAAAGAATTCTGGATAAATCTTGAATTTAACAGGAGAGACAAAGCCTGAAATAAAAATAAAACAGAGGGGAGAAAGAAAGCTGAAGTTTCAGTTGGAACAAATAATGAATTGAGATTTTTAATCCAGTCACGTGGAGTTGTTTATTGTTCAAGAGTTGCCGGAAGGAGCATTGAACATGATATTGTTTCTGTCTATAACCGAGAACATTCTAAATGAGCTCCAGCAGTGCTTGAATACTTTAGAAGTTTCGTTAATAGCTCTTAACTTTTTTCAGTGTACCAGCCTGATTGAGGGAGATCTTTGTAAAAATTCCACACTAAGTGCTCAGCTCAACAGGGGAACTCAAATGATTACTACTTTTTTTTAATTTGAGCGTCAAATTTCCAAGAGCATTCAAACACGAGTGAGGAGAAGCAGTACTCGATTTCAGTTGCAATAAATGCCAAGTACTTTATTTAGTGAGAGAACTGTGGCTTTTAAAAAGAAATACAGAACGCTGTATGATTTAACCTTTGACCCTGCAAATTGTGCTTTGATATGACCACATTGCAACATATTAGAGCGAGGTGATTACCTCCTCTGGACCTGAGTTGTGAAACATGCCGCACCGTTACATTCGTACTTGTTGGGGATTTAGAAGAATGAGAAGAGATCGTATTGAAACAAACAAGATTCTTAGGAGACTTGGCAGGGTAGATGCGGAGAGGTTGTTTCCCCTTGTGGGGGAGTCTCGGACCAGAGGACTCAATCTCAGAATAAGGGCTAGCATAAGGACAGAGGTGAGGGGGACTTCTTTTCTCTTGGAGAGTAGTCAATCTGTGGAACTCTTCACCCAGAGGGCTGTCACGTCTGCAGCAATAAGTATATTCAAGACTGAGACAGACAGATTTTTAATGAGTAAGGGAAATATGGAAAAGGCCGGAAAGTGGGGTTACGGATTGTCAGATCAGCCGTGATTTTATTGAATGGTGGTGCAGACTGGATGGGACTGAATGGCTGCAAAGTCTTTTGGTCTTGTTATGGTCTTATCAATGTTATAACGGCTGGCAGGCAAATCCAGGGAGAAATTTCCTTTCCACTTTTTTTTCTGCTCTGGAGTAAACCAACTGGTGGAAGCTGATACACAAGGGACTTGGATACATACTTGAAAAGGACAAAGTTGCAAGGCTGTAGGATAACATCCAAGAAGTTGTGAATGTTACTGAACATTGTGCAATTGTCAATGAATATCCCCACATCTGACCTAATGGAGCAGCTGAAGATGTGTGGGCCCAGGCCACTACCCAGAGGAACCCCTGGAGTGAGGTCCTGTCGCCGAGGCAACATGGTTGATTAATGACTTGATGTGGCTTGATGAAGAAATATTGTCTTAGATGACAGGAAAATTGCACTGATTTTATCAAATATTCACATTTATCTAAGAGGGTAGATGCAAAAGATGACACTGGAACTGTGCAGTGCTCTCTCAGCAATGCACAGAAGCCTCTACAGATGTGGCTTGAAGACATGACTCAGTGGCAAAAGGCGAAAGTGAGGACTGCAGATGCTGGAGATTAGAGTCGAGAGTGTGCTGTTGGTAAAGCACAGCAGGTCATGCAGCATCCAAGGAGCAGGAGAATCAACCGACAAAGAGCTTTTGCCCGAAATGTCGGTTTTCCTGCTCTTCAGATGCTGCCTGACCTGCTGTGCTTTTCCAGCACCACACTCTTGACTCAGAGGCAAACGGGCTATCCCATTGACAATTATTGGTTCAAATAAATTGCATTTACATTTTGCTACATTTTATTCAAAATCACTTGATTTTTTTTACCTTCTGCTACTCACTCTGAAACTCATATTTTGTGTGAAGAACCTCTTCCTATTGGTTTTAAATTTCCCTTTAGCTTGTTGTATCTTTATCCTATTCTGGTTGAAGGCAATTTTTCAGGTTTTATGTGGAAATTTGATATTCCAGGGCCGTTAAGCAGACATCTTCAAATTCTAGTTCCCACCTCATTTTCCAGTTCATCAATATCTTTCACTGCAAACATCAAAGCAGATTATTGCTGACATCCTGCTGTAAGGTTCTGTCTCTTCCATTAAAGGACTGTCACAATTTTCACCAGTTGATGGAGTTTAATACAGGAATATGAAATCACAGCCAACATTGCCTACATTCACTGTTTCTTTCAAACTTTAAATTAAATTTAACTTTTTTTTTGATTCCTGTGATTATTGGAGTTTTATTGTTCTCAGTACCAGCCTGAGGGCTCATGATGGAGTTAACATTTGTTTAATTGCTAAGTTTAAAAGGAATTAAAGTGCAAATACTGATAAACCTTGTTGCAATACCCCACATATTCTATCTACATATATTCTAGAATGGCACTCTTCAAGCTTAAAAACGTTTTGATCTGTGTTCAGATGGTTTAACTAAACATTGGGGCCTGCCTCTTCGTAGGATATGCCTGCCTCTTCGTAGGATATGTGGAACAGTCCATCTTCCGCAGCTACACTGGCACCACCCCCCACCTTTTCCTCCGCTACATCGATGACTGTATCGGCGCTGCCTCGTGCTCCCACGAGGAGGTTGAACAGTTCATCCACTTTACCAACACCTTCCACCCTGACCTCAAATTGACCTGGACCGTCTCAGACTCCTCCCTCCCCTTCCTAGACCTTTCCATTTCTATCTCGGGTGACCGAATCAACACAGACATTTACTATAAACCGACCAACTCCCACAGCTACTTAGACTACACCACCTCCCACCCTGCCCCCTGTAAAAACACCATCCCATATTCCCAATTCCTTCGTCTCTGCCGCATCTGCTCCCAGGAGGACCAGTTCCAAAACTGTACAACCCAGATGGCCTCCTTCTTCAAAGACTGCAATTTCCCCCCAGACGTGGTCGACAATGCCCTCCACCGCATCTCCTCCACTTCCCGCTCCTCCGCCCTTGAGGCCCGCCCCTCCAACCGCCACCAGAACAGAACCCACTGGTCCTCACCTACCACCCCACCAATCTCCATGTACAGTGTATCATCCGCCGTCATTTCCGCCACCTCCAAACGGTCTCCACCACAAAGGATATATTTCCCTCACCTCCCCTATCAGCGTTCCGAAAAGACTACTCCCTCCGTGACTCCCTCGTCAGGTCCACACCCCCCACCAACCCAACCTCCAATCCCGGCACCATCCCCTGCAACCGCAAGAAATGTAAAACTTGCGCCCACACCTCCCCCCTTACTTCCCTCCAAGGTCCCAAGGGATACTTCCATATCTGCCACAAATTCACCTGCACCTCCACACACATCATTTATTGCATCCGCTGCACCCGATGTGGCCTCCTCTATATTGGGGAGACAGGCCGCCTACTTGCAGAACATTTCAGAGAACACCTCTGGGACACCCGGACAAACCAACCCAACCACCCTGTGGCTCAACACTTCAACTCCCCCTCCCACTCCACCAAGGACATGCAGGTCCTTGGACTCCTCCATCGCCAGACCATAGCAACACGATGGTTGAAGGAAGAGCGCCTCATCTTCCGCCTAGGAACTCTCCAACCACAAAGGCTGAACTCAGATTTCTCCAGTTTCCTCATTTCCCCTCCCCCCACCTTGTCTCAGTCAAATCCCTCGAACTCAGCACCGCCTTCCTAACCTGCAATCTTCTTCCTGACCTCTCCGCCCCCACCCCACTCCGGCCTATCACCCTCACCTTGACCTCCTTCCACCTATCGCATTTCCAACGCCCCTCCCCCAAGTCCCTCCTCCCTACCTTTTATCTTAGCCTGCTGGACACACTTTCGCCTCATTCCTGAAGAAGGGCTTATGCCCGAAACATCAATTTTCCTGCACCTTAGATGCTGCCTGGCCTGCTGCGCTTTTCCAGCAACACATTTTCAGTCTAGAATTTATTTACCCACATTCCTTGCTCTGCTTTGAAATATTGGCATGGGAATTTTTACACCCATTGGAGATGGTTCCTCAAGCAGTACAGCACACTCTCAGTATTGCACGTGAGAGTTTTGTTCAGGATTGTAGATTACAGCATTTTAGGTCAGTAATAGCGCATGCTATATACCTCACTGGAAATGTTTGCAAAGTCTATGACAGAGCCTTAACTATATATCCCTAATTCAAATTGGATTGCAACTAACTTGTTTTCCCAATGCAAAAAAAAGTGCAGATTTTCTTCTTGAAGTTTGGAGCTGTACATACATTGTGTGCATTTAATTCAGTGGCACTAACATTTCTTGTCACTCTTCTCATTACCGGAGGAGGATTAATAAATGAAGGCACAGATTTACTCCCCCTTCCTCAGAAACATTGGGAGAGGCCGAACTCGGTAGACTGACAGGAGCTCAATCCATTTTGAGTTAGACCTCCCTTGTATTGATGGGATGAGCAGTTGGAGGGAAAGTTCTGATCAGGGACAATGCACTGGATCTCGGCCCACACAATGTCAGCAAAGCCTTTAAACTGGAAGGCAGCTGGTCTCGGGGGAGGTATGCCTTCTGGAAGTATCAGCTCTGGTTTACCAGTAATAGGAGAAAGTGAGGACTGCCGATGCTGGAGATCAGAGCTGAAAATGTGTTGCTGGAAAAGTGCAGCAGGTCATGCAGCATCCAGGGAGCAGGAGAATCGATGTTTCGGGCATGATTCCTGAAGAAGGGCTCATGCCCGAAACGTCGATTCTCCTGCTCCTTGGATGCTGCCTGACCTGCTGCGCTTTTCCAGCAACACATTTTCAGCCCTTTACCAGTAATAGTCCTATCTCTAAGCCTCAAGATTGCTTGTCCATGGTCTACTCCAGGGCTTTAATACATTAACAGCCAACACTTCAGGGCATTGCTGAAGGAGTATTGTTGAAGGGGTTACCTTAATCAGGACCAGATTGGTCTACTCAATAAAGGTGAAAGGTTCCATGGCAGCATCCTGAAGGACACGGGAAGTATCCCCAGTGTCTCATTCTAGACACAAATTAGGAGCAGATGGAGGCCATTCTGACCCTTCCATCTGCTCTACCATTCATTCCTGCCTAACCCTCCTATCTACTATCACATTAAAAGTCGTTAAGCCGCCTGCTTCCATCACCTTTTCAGGAAGAGAGTTCCAAACACTCTCAATTTGAGAGAAATAAAAATCTCCTAATCTCCATTTTAAATGATTGACCTCTGACTTATCAACAGTGACCCCTAGTTCTAGGCTGTCCCTTAGAGGGAAAGCCCATCCACATTGACCTTGTCAAGCCCCTCAGTATCTTATATGTTACAATCAAGTTATCACCTACTCTTCTAAACACAAGCAGATACTAGCCTAGCCTGTCCAACCATCCCCCGTGAAGCAACTCTCTCATCCCAGGGGTTAGTCTGATGTACCTTTCTGAAACTGCTTCAAATGTATTTAGGTCTTTCCTTAAATAAGTTGACCAATATTGTGCACAGTTATCCAGGTGCTATCTCACTAGCATCCTGTATAACTCAAGTCTAGCCTCCCTATTTTTGTATTCAATTCCTTTTACATTAAACATTCCTTCTTTTATTTTTCTCAATTACTTGTAGTATCTGCATAAGGTTGTTCTGCTATAACACACATTTTATTAATGCAAATTCACTATAATACAATTGACTAATTGGGGACACCGTTCCTGAAGCACAAACTTTTAAAGTGTGTATTAGTTATAACGTGATTCCTGCCCCATTAGTTTAAATGGTGCTGCTATTACACAATTTTCTCATAGCATGTGGTTGCATGAGAATGGAACTACTGTGTTATGGCAGAACTGACTGTACTAACCTATTGCCATTCCTGGACTAGGTCCCATTGCATCTTAGAGCTCTCAATCTCTCACCATTTAGATAATATGCTTCTTTATTATTCTTCCTGACAAATGTAGAAGTTCATATTTACCAGTTCACACTCCACTTTCCACACCTTTGCTCACTCATTTAACCTACTTTGTAGACTGCTTATATCCCCTTAACAACTTGCTTTCTTTCCTACGTGCTTGAGCAGATTTTCCCTTTCATTTATATTTATACAATAATCATGGTCCCAGCACTGATCTCTGTGGCACACCACTCAGTACATCATACCAACCTGAAAAACAAATTGATTTATGCCTCACTGTCTACTTTCTGTTAGCCAGCTAATCTTTTATTCATACCAAAATGCAACTCCAACACCTTGAGTTGTATTTTTCAAAATAGTCTTTGATGCTCCTCATCAAATACCTCCTGAAAATCTAAAAGCAGTACATCCACTGGTTCCCCTTTATCCTCAGCACTTGTTACCTTCTCAAAGAACTCCAACAGTTTTGTCCATCATGATTTCCCTTTCACTAAACCATGTTGACTCTGCCTGATTATCTTGATCTAGTTCACTGCTATATTTTAAAAAATATTTCCCCATGTAGATGCTAAGCTAAATTGTTTATAATTTCCTGCTGTCTTCTCCCTCCCTTTTTGAATAAAGGAATTGCATTTAATATCTTCCAATGTAATGGTCCATGTCCAATTCAGGGGAGTTCTGAAAGGTTTAAACCAACTAACTTACTAGTCATTAGTTTTAAGACCCCAGGGTAGGGTTTGTCAGGACTGGGGCACTTGTTAGCCCACATACTCAAGACCATTCCCTGGTGATTGTAACTTTCCTGAATTCCTCTCTCTTTCCAATTCTTAATGTATCACTGCTTCTGGGATTACATGTTATTTGTATTTGCTCTAGTCAAGACTGATGCAAAATATTTGTTCAATTCATCAGCTAGCCCTTTGTTTTTCCAGCGTCACTCTCTATTGGTCGAACACTCACTTTATTAACAACTTTCTTCGTTAAGCATTCCTAGAAAATCTTATTATCTGTGTTTATATTTCTGATTAGCTTTCACTCATAATCTAATTTTTCTTTTTTTTCAATCATTCATTGCTGTTTTTATGTTCTATCCAATCTTTGCGTAATAACATTTGGTATCTTTTAGACTGATACAATCTTTAATATTTTTAGTTAACCGTGAAAGGAGGGGGTGGAGGGTCCACCCTTTGAAATTTTCTTATTTGTTGGAATGGATCTGTTCTGTGTGTTCTGAAATATTCCATCAAATGTCTACAACCGCATCGCTTTATCCACTGCGTATTCTTTAAGCTGATTTACCAATTCACTGTAGTCAACTTTCTTTTCAGGCCCTCACAATTCCCACTAATTAAATTAAAAAACATATATTTTGGATCCATTCCTTTTTCCTTCAAACTGAATGTACAATTCAGTCATTTTTTATTCATTCATGGGATGAAGGCATTGCTGGCTCCGCCAACATTTATTGCCCATCCCTAATTGCCCAGAGAGCGGTTAAGAGTCAACCACATTGCTGTGGGTCTGGTGTCACATGGAGGCCAGATGAGGTAAGGATGGCAATTTCCTTCCCTGAAGGACATTAGTGAACCAACTGTTTTTTTTCTGGCAAATGATTTAGAATCATCATTAGACTTTTAATTCCAGATATTCTTATTGAATTCACCATCTGCCGTGGTGGGATTTGAACTCTAGTTCCTAGAACATTAATAATCCAACAATAATACGAGTAAGCTGTTACCTCCCCCTTAACATCATGTTACTGTTACCGATGAGATGCCTTAACCATCTAACCCTCAGTCAACACAAAGTAAAAAGGTTGTCGAATACGAAAGAGACACAGAAATTGCTGGAGAAACGGAGCAGGTGGGGCAGCTTCAGGGGAGAGAAAGCAGGGTTAACATCTTGAATCTAGTGGCCTTTCTTCAGAATATGATGCTCATCTGGGATGCAGACACAGCCAATGAAGAGGAGGGGCTGGGCCAGGGGTGGGGAGAGGTCAATGACTGAGGTTGTCTTTGGGAAAGCAGAAGGAGAAGACATTTTCCTTTCAGCTTTACAAAATGATATTTCAACGTTTGGGCTTTGTTACATGTGCACCTAAACTCTGTCACTAGCCTTCTTCAGGGCATCGGAGGTGTATCTGCCCCACATGGACTGGAGCTGTTCAAGAAGTTGACTCCTCACCTTCTCAAAAGCAACTTACGGACGGGCAATGAATGCTGGCCCAGTCAGTGATGCTGACGTCCTGTGTGAGAGAGAAAAAAACAAGTCTGTTCCTCACCACATGGTGCCACCACCCTCCTTCACCACCCTGCTTGATCTAATGCACCTGTGGAGAAGCACTTAAGCTTCCAGCTCAGCTTTGGTGTTGAACAAAGAATAGTTTTCTTTTTGCCTGTTAACAACTAGTTACAAGTTACATTGAAACGACAGACATTGTTACAGAGTCTGAGATGTTAGGTCTCAGCTCCTAACCTGGTCTGCCCACAAAAACATATGACATTATCATAGTCGTTGCTGGTTTTTACCCCAATGTACAGTAAAATCTGGACGCATCACCGCTTGGTACAAGAACTGCTATGCTCAGGACCATGAGAAACTACAGAGGGTTGTGAACACAGCCCAGGTGAAAGTGAGGACTACAGATTTTGGAGATCAGAGTCCAGATTAGAATGGTGCTGGAAAAGCACAGCAGGTCAGGCAGCATCCGAGGAACAGGAAAATAACAGGAACACAGCCCAGTTCAACACACAAGCCAATCTCCCAACCATTGACTCCATCTACACTTCTCACTGCCTCAGGAAGGCAGCCAGCATCATCAAAGACCCATCCTATCCTGGTTATAATCTCTTCCAACCTCTTTTGTCAGGCAGAAGATGCAGAAGCTTGAACACAGGTACCAACAGGTTCAAGAACAGCTTCTTCCCACTGTTATTAGATTGATGAATGGACCTCTCAAATTTAAAATCCAATCCTGATCTTGCATTTTGTGCACCTTCTCTGTAGGCGTAATATTGTATTCCTCGCTCTGTTCCATCACCCCATGATCTTTATGTTTTTGTATGGCGTGATCTGCTATACTGTACGCAAAACAAACTTTTCACTGTACTTAGGTATATGTGAAAATAATAAATCAAATTAAATTATGCAACTCTTTTGTATTAACACTTTCAGAACCATATAGAACTGGCTGAACCACTCCATACAGTCCCATCCTGAAACCATCATCAGTCTCCCATGAAGATCATGGAGGTCTGGTTTCGATGAGGACTGAACAGTTGGCTCAGCTGGCCACTCTATTCACTCAGTCAAGGAAGGATAGTCATCCTGACTATCCCTGGGATGTGACCAGGTTCCATTATTAAGTCAGGTTGTTAGTTGAGTTGGACTCAGGTCAGAACACCATGCAGGACAATATAAAGGAGCTGTTTGTACGTATAGGGAATGTGCATATGTCATCAGATCTTTAAAATTATGCCTCTGTGTGGGATCGCATTGGTAAGTATAAGTATTCCTCATCCAGATGTTTGTTAAATGGGGAGCTGCCGGTGAGCCTGATCTCATCCATTTCAAAGTTGCTTCAACTTCTCAACAACCTCTCTTTTTCATGGGAAATTAAATAATGAGCAGAGAAACAGAATCAAAGGAAGGAATGAGCCCATTCCTCTTCCCTCCCAACCCTGTGCTTATTGTTATCTAAGATTGCCACCAGCTTCATTTATTAATGCAGATCGACAGCACACTAACAGACTCTGCTGCCAATTAATCAATTTTAGTGTTTATACTCCATACAATTCTTCCTCCCCTTCTAGTTCATTTCTCTCCATCAGCATATCCCTTGTGTGTACATCTGGCTTCCCCTTGAATCCATCTGTGTTGTTTTGAAATGTTAGCCACAGTTTTTATAGACTTACGCTTTGGAGTGGATCCATCAGAAACACAGTTCCAAATGTGCCTGAGTCAAATCACTTTGGGACAACCTGTATTTACATGCACTGGCTGTTGTATTGAATGGCAACTTGCCTCAATATATTGTGTGGTTTCGATATAATTAATACACTGAGTGTTTCATTGATCTGATTAAAAATGCTGCAGAATATATAGCCCACACTTGGAATCACACAAATGTTGTCTTCCTCCCAGTATGTGACTGTTAATGAAAGGAATTCAATATCCTTTAAAATTGCTCTGTCTTTATTAAGACCAACTAATTGCTGTTTAACTTAAAGCCCTCCTTTAATGTTGAACCAAAAATGCCTCGTGGTCCTTATTGCTGACAAGATGCCCACTAATTAATTGGAGTCATTAATGGGTTGTGTTTCATCGGGGGATGTACTTTTTAATATAAGTTTATTAGCCACCAACAGAATTGAGAAATGTGAAACTTAAAACTCCTGAAAATGAGATTCAGTTTATGAGAACACATAAAAATGAAGCTCATTACAGCCACATCTGTAGTGACACACTTTTAATACTCCAGAATCGGTCATCCAGGGAGTTAACTGGTCAAACATTGATGTTTGTTCTGTGAATAATTTGGTGTTTAATTTTTATGGGAAGTCATTCAGGGCACAATTCAAACCTAAATAGCATCCTGTCACCACAGGAGTTTGTAAACATGAGATCATTAATCGAGAAAAGCAGAGTAACAGAACTGTGCAGGTGGTGGCCATTTGGCCCATCGTGCCTGCACTGGCTCTTCCAATGAGCATCATAACCTAGTACCAACTCCCTACCTTTTCCTGCTTATCCCTGCACACCATTTCTATCCAAATAACTATCCACCACCATCTGAAAAGCCTCAATTGAACTTATCTTCACCACATTTCCAGGCAGTCATAGAACTGTACAGCGTGAAAACAGTCCCTTTGGTCCAACCCGTCCACGCCAACCAGATATCCCAACCCAATATAGCCCCACCTGCCAGCACCTGGCCCATATCCCTCCAAACCCTTCCTATTCATATACCCATCCAAATGCCTCTTAAATGTTGCAATTGTACCAGCCTCCACCACATCCTCTGGCAGCTCATTCCATACATGTACCACCCT
Source organism: Chiloscyllium plagiosum (assembly GCF_037043375.1). Lineage (NCBI taxonomy): Eukaryota > Metazoa > Chordata > Chondrichthyes > Orectolobiformes > Hemiscylliidae > Chiloscyllium > Chiloscyllium plagiosum. The sequence goes on from NW_028270157.1 coordinate 8,219,251, forward strand.
CTGTGTGAAAACATTGCCTCTTCGGTCACTTTTCTCCTCTCACCTTAAACCTATGCCCTCTAGTTTTTGGACTCCCCTACGGTAGGCAAAAGACCTTGTGTATTCACCCTATCCATGCCCCTCATGATTTTATAAACCTCTATACCGTCACCTCTCAGCCACTGGTACTCCAGGGAAAAGAGCAGTGTGAAGAGCAGCCCTCTCCCCTTAAAGAAAAGTCAAGGCAGAAACCTCCAGGGACAAAAGTGATGGATCCAGTCAATGTGCTGTCAGTGCATTCAGGAAGATGGACCATAAGACCATAAGACATAGGAGCAGAAGTAAGGCCATTCGGCCCATCGAGTCCACTCCGCCATTCAATCATGGCTGATGGGCATTTCAACTCCACTTACCCGCATTCTCCCCGTGGCCCTTAATTCCTTGTGACATCAAGAATTTATCAATTTCTGCCTTGAAGACATTTAGCGTCCCGGCCTCCACTGCACTCTGTGGCAATGAATTCCACAGGCCCACCACACTCTGGCTGAAGAAATGTCTCCGCATTTCTGTTCTGAATTTACCCCCTCTGTTAGCGCGGATGAAATGATATCAGTCCGAGCCCAGAGTGCGGTTCAACAATCGGTAACGTTTATTGATACAGTAACACCGGCGGAGACCAACCGAGGTCCGAATCTCGGCTGTTCTGCTGTTCCCACGCGCTGCTACACATTATATACCTTTCTTTGTCAGGATGGGAGGATTTTGAGTATGAATGGGATGATAGTTCCCCATCATCGCTGGAGTAGGTGCAAATGGTGGGTTTCCTGCCGTCCCAGGAGAGTTGCAGTGTACACACAATAGGGTGCTCATTGGATTATGTAAACGGGTCCGGGTACTATCTGCTTGTCTCTCTCTGTGAGGGCTGGGGGCTAGCACCCACCTTTGTTTCCTTGGGGTGCTGGTGTGTATTAGTCTGTTCGTTCCTGTCTGGTGAATGCCTGTCCTTTGTGTCAGGATGGTTCTGTATTGATGAATATGGGTGTGTTTCAGTCAGTCTCTTGATTTGATTAGGAGATGGGTTTCCATATTAATTAGCTCTGGAGTTTCGGTCTATGAGTCATTGTTAGTGTCTGGCCTAGTGTGGATTTGATCTGTCCTCTGGCTCCCATCTCCTGGTCACGTGGGCGGACCGGCAGCTGCTGAGTTCTGTGGGTTTAAGCTGCGGCTGCCGTTTTTAAAACACAAAATGAATTCCTATAGTTTTACCGATGTAGGCATAGTCCCGTGGCAAATGCGGGGCGGCTCTGATGCCCGCTTGCAGTCCCCCCTTTCGGCAAGGGGTTGGACACGTCCACACCCCCGATGCCGATACCTTGAAAGTCGGTTCCTCGTCCGGTACATTCCGCCGGCCGTCATGCTGCAGTCATGGGGCCTTTGGATAGTCCCGGGAGAAGGTCACATTAACTCGAGCCCTGTGAGCTCACGGTGCCTGATCGCCCGCCAGGAGTCGATGGCGTGGAGCATGGTCTTTCTGGCCGTTCGTTTCTTGTGCTGACGGCATGAGTGACACGCGACCAGGAGCCAGGCCAGAGCCAGCAGTAACTGTGTGCCTACAATGGTGTGCGAGATGATTCGGATCCAGGGATGTATGTTTACGTTTAGGCCCCAATCCCACACCCTCTGTGACCAGCCCTGGGACTGCAGAGCTGTCTCTGTGTCCTCCTCTAGGTCCTTTATATGTGATTGCAACTGGTGGTACAGTTTCACTGAGTGTCCTACCCGGGTCCTAAGCTCCTGTAAGACCTCGGCCAACTGTGGGCTGGGGGCTTGTTCGGGCTCCTGATATTCCCTGAGGGTGTCCCTGAATTTGTCGGTAGTTTGTATGGGCTCGGGGTTCCGTCGTCGGACCTCTGAGATGTGAGCTTGCCCAATCGTGACTGGCGCCTGGGGGTGAAGCAGAACTCGCGCTGGGGAATCAGGCACTGCAGTCCATTATACCAAAATGCGGTTTCAAGAGTGGAACCACAATACTGTCCCCTTCCACCATACCCCACCCTAGTGAAGTGGGGGCCCGTGGGTTCGATTTCCAGGGTGCAGCCCTGTGTCCGGTTGAACCCGCATTCCGCTGTTTCACTCCTTCGTAAGGGGTGAGGGCAGATGGTAATTGTCCCCCACCGCTTGCAGCCTGTAAGCGGCACCCCGTACACAGCGCCGTTTCGAGATATGGCTGTGTGGTGAGCTAATCGATATTTGAGGGAAGCGTTTTCCCGTATGACTCCGATGTTCTCAATGTGAAAGAGGGGAAATGGCCCAGACCCTGGGGTGACCACGGGGATCAGGAGGACAATCCCGACTCCTGTCACCTCACTGACCTCACAGTCAGGAACCACTGGGTATACTCTGTTCATACCCTTCAGAGTCCGGCTGTCGAGCGGCCTGGAGCGCCCCGCGAGTGAGGCCAGTTTGGCGCTGTCGATCCAGTCGGGCACCTCCCCCCTTTGGACCTGGTCAAGATTATGCCAGATCTGGGCTACCATCCACAGGCCATACGCATGGCACAGCTGTCCCTCGTGGATATGGGCCGTGTTTTCTCTTTCCCGGTCTATAAGGCGGTTAATGGTGTGGGCGTGTGTTTCCAGGACTGCAATGCCGTCGAGCTGGATGTTTGCTCCCTCTTCTCCCAGGCGTGCCTGGTCTGCCTGATTTGTGAGAGACCTTTGTAGCAGGTCCCTCATTACCCCTTTTAGTTGCTCAATCTTTTTGTTAAGGCCTGGATGTCTAGGGAGTTTACTACGGATGTCCCCGTGTTGAGTCCTATGAGAGCATCGTTGACTATGTCCCGTCTGTGTCATTGTGTGTGCGTGTTATGTATGTCATTTCGGTAGTGGGTTGCCCCCATGGCGTCTATGGCCCTCTCTATAACCTCCTTCCCCATCATGGCGTATAGGTTGCGTATCTGTGCTGTGCAATAGTCCGGTACCCGGATGCCCGATATATTGACCAGCACAGGCACGACCTCGTGTCGGACGTTGTCATAAAGGGCCTCTCCCTCATCCCACAATACCAGGCCCCGGTCCCAGAGAGGGACACGGCAATATCTCGGGAGTCGTGGTCGAGGGTGGTGTGGTTGGGGCGGGTGGAAAGCACAAATACAAAGAGACTACCGCGGCATTGGTGGGCTCATAATACCCGCAAACAGACAAATCCCGTACAGTAAAGGCATCAAAGGCCGGGGCAGAGGCGAGGTCCTCCGGCATGACACATTGTCCCGAACATGCAACCCCCCAAGTCCATCGCCTCAGCACGTCGGAGGCAGGTCGGCCGCGGGTCACGCTCCGACGTGCAGAATAAACAGAGTGTCTGTACGCCCGGGAAGACCTCCAGCCAGGCATTATAGAACGCGTCGATCACATCGGGCTTGTCCCTTGCAGAAATACAGATGGCGTCGGACGCGTTGAAGGCAACACCGTGGCGGTAGAAGTTGTCATGTATCTCGGGGAAGGAAGGCTTCAGTTGTAGGGCGAAGAGGAGAGCGGTGCACCGGTGAAGCATGATCTGTGGGAAGAGAGGGAGAGAGGCACCCTTACCAAGGGTGTAGGGTTAGTGTGTGTAGGAGCAGGCCCCCCCAGACCGGTCCGCCCGTCGCCATGTAAGGAGAAAAAGGAGGCGGTTAGAGTCAAGTCAAAGGGAGGGGGGGGGGTGTCTGTCTGATCGGGGCTTAAGGGAAGGGTTTAAGCTGGGACCAGTGTTTCCATCTGCCCTTTCCTTTCATGTCGACACAGGCGCATGTGTCGCTGGTGAGGATGATTTTGTGTGGTCCCAGCCACCGGGGGGGGCGAAGCCGGGCCGGTCGGGGCGGCCCTGACCAGGACTTTGTCCCCAATGCCGGGAAGGGGTTGGGCGGGCAGATACGGCTGCAGTTTTGTCTGGTCCCTAATGTCCTGCTGGTCGCGCGCAGTTTGTCTAAGGGCCCGCAGCTGCGCATCCAGCTGCCTGATATAGCGCGTCACCCTGTCCCTCAGGGGGGCCATGTCTTCCCCCCTGACCATGACGTTCTCTGGTAGTCGCATGGCCCTCCCCGTCATGAGCTCGAAGGGGGTGAGGCCAGTGGAGCGGCCTGGGGTGGCCCTTAAGTGCATCAGTATGCAGGGCAGAACGTCCACCCAGCCCTGCCCTGTTTCGGCGATCGCCTTCGCCACGAGCCGGACCACGCGGGCCGTGACGGTACACTTGCTAGGCTCCAGACCGACTGGTGGTGGCCCGGCCTTGTGGAGCTCTGGGGATGGAACGGGACGTGGAAGCGCTGTCTGATGCCGAGGAGGCGGCAGGCCAGTTTCATTGTGTGCCCGGTGAAGTGCCTGCCCTGGTCCGAGTCAATCTGGAGGGGGACCCCCCAGCGCGGGAAGATGTCGAAGGCCAGCACTCTGGCCACGGTGGCGGATGTCCAGTCCCGTGTAGGGAAGGCTTCTACCCAGCGCGTGAAATGGTCAACAATCACCAGGCAATAATTCTTGCCACGGCTGGAGGGTAGGGGGCCGTGAAATCAACCTGGAGGTTCTCCCAGGGCCCCTTGGGCCGTGGCTGGTGTTCCAGGGGAATGCGCAGGGGCCGCCCCGGGTTGTGCTGGGCGCAGACAACGCATCGGCGGCAGTGTTTGGCCACGTCGCGGCCGAGGCCGGGCCACCACCAGTCGGTCTGGAGCCTAGCAAGCGTTCCGTCGCGGCCCGCGTGGTCTGGCTCGTGGTGTAATTGCATCAAGGTCGTTCTGATGGCCGCGGGGGCCACGACCCTGCTGCCGTGCCGCCACACTCCATCGGGGCCGCCGGCTGCGCCCTTTGCCAGCCAGTCCTCTACCTCTCCGGGCTGTGCGCAAATCTGGACATCCAGGACGTTCACGTCCTGGACCTCAGTAGCCGGTGCTGCATATGCGGGCGGTAACGCCGCGCCCGCGGCGGCCTTGGCGGCCAGGTCGGCCCAATGATTCCCTAGCTGTTCAGCGGTGGTGGCCCGCTGGTGTGCTTTGATTTTCACCACCGCGGCGAGCAGGAGGAGGCATGCGGCCGCCACCAGGTCGCGGACCGTATTTTCGTGTTTAATCTGGCCACCACCGGCCATAATAAAGCCCCAGCAGATCCACACTGCCATGTAATCATGGACTACCCCGAAAGCGTACTGGCTGTCGGTAAAGATGTTTACCCGCTTGCCTGTTCCCAGGCGGAGTGCGGCGGTGAGGGCGACCAGCTCCACGACCTGGGCGGAGGTATCGCCCCCCCATTGTTCCCTGTGCTCGGGTGGTCCCGGTATGGTCGACCACCACCCATTTGGTAGGACCCCTCGACAAGCCGTCCACATACAAGGTCAGGTCGGGATCAGGGACCGGGCTGTCGGCCACGCAGTCCCCCTCCGCCGAGTCGATGGCGGCCTGGCAATGGTGGGGTTCTCCTACCGCGATAATCCCGTCGGCGGGGTTTGGCCCTGTGTCCCTAACGATCTGAATGGACTGGTCCCGGGGGAGGAGAACCGCCTCCCAAGTTGCCCTGCGGGCATCCGAGACCGTCCGGAGGCGGCCCGTGTTCAGGAGTTCGACTATCGTGTGTCTAGTGTGTAAAATTATCTGGCCGGACATGGTGACCGGCTCACACACCCGGACCGCCCATGCGGCGCAATCCAGCCCCGCCACGCAGCTGTGCATGCCCTTCACGACCGGGGACTCCTTTGTGGAGTAGTAACCCACTGGTCTCATGTGGTCGCCTGAGGTTTGTGTGACAACAGCTCTGTAAACCCCCCCCCCCTCGAGGCCATAAAAGATGTGGAAGGGCTTCGATAGGTCGGGGAGGTGCAGGGCCGGGGCGCTGAGGAGATGGGACTTTAACTTAGAGTAAGCGTCGTCCTGTTCGGGTCCCCATACCACCCTCTCCGCTCCCGGCCTGCCCCCCTTCACCAGCCCCTGAATGGGTTCGGCGATAGTGGCGAAATGTGCAATGAAGGGGCGGCAGTAGTTAAAAAGCCCCAAGACGCGGCGGATTCCCCTGACTGTGTCCGGCCGCTGCACGTCGGCGATGGCCGACTTGCGATCGGGGGGTAGGGTCTTGCTTCCCTGGCTGATGTCGTGTCCCAGGTACCGGACTTTAGCCAGTCCGACCTGGGCCTTCGTGGGGCTTATTTTGAATCCTGCCCGGCCGAGGGTCCGCAGGACGGCGGCCAGGGCTCCCAGATGGTGACGCGCGTCCGTGGACGCGATCAAAAGGTCATCTACATACTGTAGGAGGGTGTTTGAGAAAGGGGAAAGGTCGCACCCCTCCGGGGTCCAGCTCATGACCCTGTGGAAAATGTTAGGGCTGTTGTGGAAGCCCTGCGGCAGGCGGGTCCATGTGTACTGTCTGTCCCGCAGCGTGAAGACAAACTTGTCCTGTGAGTCACGGTGCAGGGGAATGGACCAAAAGCCATTCGCCACGTCCAGGACCGTGAAGATCCGGTGTGAGGGTTCGAGGCCGTTGAAGATGGTGGTCGGGCTGGCTACGATAGGGTGCTCTTTGGGGGTGACCCTATTGAGTGCCGTGTAGTTGATGGTGAGCCTGTAGCTGCCATCCGGTTTCCGGACTGGCCATATAGGGGAGTTGGTGGTGGACACCGTGGGGTGCAGGACGCCGTGCCGGGTGAGCTCGGCAATGATTGCCTCAGTGGCGTGCAGCGCCTCAGGTTTAATCGGGTATTGTCGGTGCGGGGCATGTATGGGACCGGGTATCCGCTCAGGAGGGGAGTGGACGAGGCCGCAGTCCTGCTTGCTCGAGGCCCACACCTCCAGGACTTGTTGGCAGACGGCCCCGAAGGCACCGTCCTTGGCCCAGTCCCGGGCGATGGGCACACTGGGGGCAAGCGCAGCGACGGATTTAGTGGGCACCCATCTACCCTCGTGGGCGTTCTTGTGAAATTTGCGGGATGTCCACAGGAGGCAGCGGTGGAACGCGTCCACCACCGCCCCCAGTTCGCCCAGAAGGTCGATACCCATAATCGTCCCCTCCAGGTTTGGGCAAACCCAGAAATGCACGGGGAGTAAAATGTTGTCTACCTCTAGGAGGATGGCCTCACTTCGGCGTGCAATAACCGAGCTCCCCCCAACCCCTTTAATGGAAATGGAGTGGTGGGTTGAGGGAAGGTCGAGGTCGGTGAGGGAGACCGACGCCCCTGTATCAATCAAAATCTTGCATCGGCGGCCCCCCCTAGCGATGCAGAAACCCAGATACGGGGGTCGGCTTCCGGGACGGGGGCTGACGCTACTCAGTCTTTGCGTCGGGCGAGCAGCTGTAAAAGCTCGAGCAGTTGGTCCCGACTGAGTTGATCCCAGTCGGGGGCGGTGGGTTTCGGGCTTGGGCTGCGGGGTTTGTGGGGTTTGTGGGGGCTGGGATCGCTGTTGACCCCTTGTCTGGGGCGATCCTGTCGTGGGGGCACGAGGAGTGCGGCTGTGAAGGTGGCTGGCCCCCCTTCAGACCCGGACCCCAGGGGCGTCGGAAAGAGAGCGGGCATTGGGCTTTGCGGTGCCCTGTCCGTTTGCAGCGGAAGCAAACGTCCGGTCCGACCGTCGAAACTGCCGCAACGGCGGGCGCCGCTCGGTTGTCAAGGGACATGGCCCAGTTCTCAAGCTCCGCAAAGGTGACATAGGGCACCAGGCCCGTCCGTAGGACTGCCTGGTGTGCGGGGCTCAGGCCTTCTTTGTATAATTGGATGAATGCGGGGTTCTGCCTATCAGCGTCGGGAACCCCACTGTGTGCTTGGAACGCCTCAAACTTGCGGACCCCATATTCCTGGGCACCCTCCCCAGGCTTCTCAGTGATACCCACAATGGTGTTCCAGTCGACCGGTGTATGGCCGAGCACCTCGCTGACATCAGCCTTGAAGTCGGCGAGGGCAACCTCCTGTTCGCGACGGCTGTCGCTGAGGTCAGCGCACCAGGACCCCCCCCCCAGGGCGGGGGTTATGAGCAAGGGTCGTGGCCCGTCCCCGGGGGTATATTCAACTTTCACCGGGACTGCACGGGCATAGTCCGTGCGCGATTCCCGGGGGTCCGGATTGTCCGTGAGCCCCTCCCAGTCCCAGGTGGGGGATGGCGGGGGTGCTGGGCGCATCGGATAAGGTCGGTAAAACCGTACAGGCAGCAAGTGCCTGGGCTTCTAGATGCTCTGTGGCCTGCTGCTTCTTGTCTTGGACATAAAGCTGAACCTTGCCAGCAAGCCTAACGTGTGCCTGTAGCACCAGGACGCAAGCTTTCTCGTACCTATCTTTCTTCTGGCGGGCCCACCACTCGCGCTGTACATCCAGCGGGTCGCCAGCCTGAGCGAAGTATAGCCTTAATAACTTTTTTTATTCTTGTCGGCTATAAAACGGGTAAGGGAACCCTCGGCCCCCAATCTAGGTCTTCAGCCGCGCTTCCACCCATGGTAGGGGCGCAGCGGGTGTAACTTGACAGAAGCTAACTAAAGTAAAGCTAGCAGGCGTGCTAAGGGATGTCGCTGGCACGAGCTTATTAACCTCCCAGTCGGGGAGCCCACTCCCTGTAAGTCGAACTCAGCCCCGTGGGTCAACCTGGGCAGGAGTGGTGATAGTTACAGATGGGGCGCGTGTCGATTCCTGAGCGCGCAACCCTGGGTTTCCGTGAGTCTCTCTCTCACCGCCTGACGTTCAGCGGCCGTGTGTACCCCACAAATACTGGGCGTGAACCAGGGGCCCGAGTGCAAGGGGAGGGGGGGTGTGAACTCAGACCTAACCGCGCCTGATCCTACAGAGGCCAACACCTCGGGACCGCGAAGTCAATGGGCAGAGCGCGTAACCGTCGCTTGGCCCAAAGGCCTCGCGTCTCGGGCTGGTTTGAAGGACTTCCCTTCTTGTAGCGCGCGTAGACCTCCCAGCCTCTACCGCGTACGCAAGGAAGGCGCTAAAACCGGGCTCAACGTACAATGGGGTCCCCTATCTCCCACTGCAGAGGTCAACCAGGAAGACTTGTTTGGTCAGTTTTTAAACAGTGGGGGTCAATCTGTCGGGGTCTCGTACCTAAAGTCGTCGGTCCAAGGATAGTCCGTCAGTCACAGTAGCACATTGACAATAAACGACAATAATAATAATCACGCACACATTTACTAGTGTTCCGCGACCCCAATCGCCCACCCGCGAAGGATCACACACACACACACTTTTAAAGAGTACTCTACCGTTACACGACTGCCGGACTCACTCTGTTCACAGGTTCAGATAACGGCCGGCAGTGAAGTCCCTTGCGGAGCACTGGGAGACTTTTACACGAGAAGTAAAAGAGTAAAGATACTCACCCAGTGCCGTCGCAGGGATCCAGCAGCCGTCGTTAACCAGGACCAGGCCTCAATTGTTAGCGCGGATGAAATGATATCAGTCCGAGCCCAGAGTGCGGTTCAACAATCGGTAACGTTTATTGATACAGTAACACCGGCGGAGACCAACCGAGGTCCGAATCTCGGCTGTTCTGCTGTTCCCACGCGCTGCTACACATTATATACCTTTCTTTATCAGGATGTGAGGATTTTGAGGATGAATGGGATGATAGTTCCCCATCATCGCTGGAGTAGGTGCAAATGGTGGGTTTCCTGCCGTCCCAGGAGAGTTGCAGTGTACACACAATAGGGTGATCACTGGATTATGTAAACGGGTCCGGGTACTATCTGCTTGTCTCTCTCTGTGAGGGCTGGGGGCTAGCACCCACCTTTGTTCCCTTAGGGTGCTGGTGTGTATTGGTCTGTTCGTTCCTGTCTGGTGAATGCCTGTCCTTTGTGTCAGGATGGTTCTGTATTGATGAATATGGGTGTGTTTCAGTCAGACTCTTGATTTGATTAGGAGATGGGTTTCCATATTAATTAGCTCTGGAGTTTCGGTCTATGAGTCATGGTTAGTGTCTGGCCTAGTGTGGATTTGATCTGTCCTCTGGCTCCCATCTCCTGGTCACGTGGGCGGACCGGCAGCTGCTGAGTTCTGTGGGTTTAAGCTGCGGCTGCCGTTTAAAACACAAAATGAGTTCCTATAGTTTTACCGATGTAGGCATAGTCCCGTGGCAAATGTGGGGCGGCTCTGATGACCGCTTGCACCTCTAATTCTAAGGCTGTGTCCACGGGTCGTCGTCTCCTCGCCTAACGGAAACAATTTCCTAGTGTCCACCCTCTCTAAGCCATGTATTATCTTGAAAGTTTTTATTAGATCTCCCCTTAATCTTCTAAACTCCAATGAATACAATCCCAGGATCCTCAGCCATTCCTCATATGTTAGACCTACCATTCCAGGGATCATCTGTGTGAATCTCCGCTGGACACGCTCCAGTGCCAGTATGTCCTTCCTGAGGTGTGGGGACCAAAACTGGACACAGTACTCCAAATGGGGCCTAATCAGAGTTTTATAAAGTCTCAGTAGCACAACAGTGTTTTATATCCAACCCTCTTGAGATAATTGACAACATTGCATTCGCTTTCTTAATCACGGACTCAACCTTTAGAGAATCCTCAACTAGCACTCCCAGATCCCTCTGTACTTTGGCTTTACGAATTTTCTCACCGTTTAGAAAGTAATCTATGCTTCTATTCTTTTTTCCAAAGTGCAAGACCTCGCATTTACTCACATTGAATTCCATCAGCCATTTCCTGGACCACTCCTCCAAACTGTCTAGATCCTTCTGCAGCATCCCCACTTCCTCAGTACTACCTGCCTGTCCACCTAACTTTGTATCATCGGCAAACTTCGCTAGAATGCCCCCAGTCCCTTCATCCAGATCATTAATATATAATGTGAACAGCTGCGGCCCCAACACTGAGCCCTGTGGGATGCTGCTTGTCACCGGCTGCCATTCCGAAAAAGAACCTTTTATCCCAACTCTCTGCCTTCTGTCAGACAGCCAATCCTCAATCCATACTAGTAGCTCACCTCGAACACCATGGGCCCTCACCTTGCTCAGCAGCCTCCCGTGTGGCACCTTATCAAAGGCCTTTTGGAAGTCTAGATAGACCACATCCACTGGGTTTCCCCGGTCTAACCTACTTGTCACCTCTTCAAAGAATTCTAACAGGTTTGTCAGGCACGACCTCCCCTTACTAAATCCATGTTGATTTGTTCTAATCCGACCCTGCATTTCCAAGAATTTAGAAACCTCATCCTTAATGATGGATTCTAGAATTTTACCAACAACCGAGGTTAGGCTAATTGGCCTATAATTTTCCATCTTTTGCCTTGATACTTTCTTGAACAAGGGGGTTACAACAGCGATCTTCCAATCATCCGGGACTTTCCCTGACTCCAGTGACTTTTGAAAGATCTCAACCAACGCCTCCGCTATTTCCTCAGCCACCTCCCTCAGAACTCTAGGATGTAACCCATCAGGGCCAGGAGATTTATCAATTTTAAGACCTTTTAGCTTTTCTAGCACTTTCTCTTTTGTAATTGCAACCATACTCAACTCAGCCCCCTGACTCCCTTTAATTGTTGGGATATTACTCAGGTCTTCCACTGTGAAGACTGACGTAAAGTACTTATTAAGTTCTCCTGCTATTTCCCTATCTCCCATCACTAGGCTTCCAGCATCAGTTTGAAGTGGCCCAATGTCTACTCTTGCCTGTCGTTTGTTTCTTATGTATTGAAAGAAACTTTTACTATCATTTCTAATATTACTGGCTAGCCTACCTTCATATTTGATCCTCTCCTTCCTTATTTCTCTCTTTGTTATCCTCTGTTTGTTTTTGTAGCCTTCCCAATCTTCTGATTTCCCAGTGCTCTTGGCCACTTTATAGGCTCTCTCTTTTTCTTTGATAGATTTCCTGACTTCCTTTGTCAGCCATGGCTGTCTAACCCCTCCCCGGATAATCTTTCTCTTCTTGGGGATGAACCTCTATACAGTGTCCTCAATTTTACCCACAAACTCCTGCCATTTTTGCTCTACTGTCTTCCCTGCTAGGCTCTGCTTCCAGTCTATTTTCGTCAGTTCCTCTCTCATGCCCTCATAATTACCTTTATTTAACTGTAACACCATTACATCCGATTTTGCCTTCTCTCTTTCAAACTGCAGACTGAACTCTACCATATTATGATCGCTGCTTCCTAAGTGTTTCCTTACTTTAAGATTTTTTATAAAGTCTGGTTCATTACATAGCACTAGGTCCAGAATAACCAGCTCCCTTGTGGACTCCATGACAAGCTGTTCCAAAAAGCCATCCTGTAAGCCATCCTGGAGGCAGGTAAGTGAATGAGAACACGGATGACTGATTAATTTTTGTGCAAGGAAGTTGGAAGTGATATCTTGGTAGCTTGTGTTGGAAGACACAGCATGAAATAAAAGGTATAATTCTAAAAGAGATGCCATGCATAAACAGAAAGGTGGACAAATGTACTTTTCTGAGTAAATTAAATAATCCAATAAGCAAATTAGTGAAAGAATAATGCCTGACAGAGGTGCCAGAACTGAGACAAAAAATTGTAGCTCAGACACAAATTTTAACAGAAACTTCTGAAAGTACAATGTCATTGGTGTGAAGCATTTCTAAGAAGCTATCAGTTTCACAACATTAAAAAGCAGAAGGACCCTCTGAACGATCTCAAACTGAAGTACTGAAACTAGCCACCCATGTCTGTGGTAGGTTGAGCTGATGGAAATTCCTGTCCACCACTGAAAACGATCCCTGAGAATACCCTTCTATTTCCCCTAAACGTGCCAGCATAGAGCTCAGATAATTCTATCCTGTGACTCCAGCTGCTCTGAGCAGCTGGGGAAGAGTACCCAGAGGAATTGTGTAACTTAGATGATTCAAGATGGCGCTGACACTGGGTGACTCGTTGTGAACTCTCTCCAGCAGATCTTGTTCTCACATTTCTTATAACCGTTCCGCACTTTCCAACCTTAACTCTAAGTCTGCAAAAATGACTAATAATGTTATTAAACTGCTGAATGGATCTCTTTCATTTAAATTATAATGGCAATCTTGCTTTTGTGCCCCTCCTGTTCAGCCATAACCTTGTATGCCTCCCTCTGTCTCGGCATGTTATGATCTGCATATTCTACTCACGAAACAAAAGGTTTCACTGTAACTAGGGACATGTGACAACAATAAATCAAATCAAGTTAAAAAGGCCTTCATTTCAAGATTAAAGCAGTAACAAAAAGGAGAATGTGAACATTTAAAGAGTAGGGCTATGAAATTCAGTGTGCGGGTCGAAAAATCTTTCTTTTGAACTCATTGGGAATTGAGTTAAACGACTGACGATGGTGGTTTACTGGAGTTTACTGTCAGACTCCCTCGGATGGAAGCTATACTAAATTTTGATCCCATCTCAGGGACAAGTTTTCTTTGTCTTGTATCGTAATGAAAATTTACTTTTTACTCGCTTTTAAGGCTCAAATCTGAGGGTGGACCATGAAACCGTTTGCCATGTTCCTCTGCATTTTGAAGACAGTGTCTTCATTTAGAGTTATTGGGTTACATTTGAGAAAGTCCACAGTGCTGCTGTGTCCTTACATTTGAGAATGGACTCTGAGCCTCTCCTACATCACGGCAGAGTTGGACCAGTTCTGAGGAACCTCTTGGCTTAGGTCTACAATTATTTGTGGTCTGCACCAATTCAGAGGAGGATGCATAGAAAATGCTTCCAAATTGATAGCATATTTTTGCTTAACAAGTTGGCCAGAATTTAATTCATTTTTGGGATCAAGCTGGTGAGCAGTAGGAGGAGGGGGTGTGAAGGGGGTAAAACTGGGTGGGATCGGGTGGGGGAGGGGGGTTGCTGTGTCTGTTATTTAGCTGCCCCAGCTGAACTTTACCAACATCATGTAAGCTGTCAGGAGGCCATTTAAAAGACCACTGAACATCCTCTTCCTGTTGCCATGGTATTTTGTCAGAGAAATGCTGTGGGGTGCCCATGCTCTAAGCCAAGGCCTGGCCGAGGGGGGCTGAGGGGAGTTGCGAGGTTTCCCTCTTGTTTGGCCACTCTGTGCCCAATAGAGGAGCCCCTGGTGGGCAGGGCCAACCCTGTGCGAACGTTCGCTCACGCCTTCTGATTGTATGTGATGATGCCACTGGACTAGAATTCCAGAGATCCAGGCTAATCCTTTTGGGGGAACAGGTTAAAATCCCGCAATAGGAGCCAATGGAATTTCAGTTCAATTCATATAGTCCGGAATCACTATGAGTTAGTGCTGAATTTTCACCTGATGGTGGTGTCTTTTGAAATAACTCCAGAGGCTTGTATCCTGTTACCAAGCTACCCTTTATTTACGTGTGTATTAACACAAGTCCGACTCCCTCAGAATGAACAGAACCTCTACACTCCTGTTTATATCTAGAGGGGGTTGGGGGCGGGGGGGGGGGTGCGGGGGTTGCTTCAGAAGGGCTTATGCCCGAAACGTCGATTCTCCTGTTCCTTGGATGCTGCCTGACCTGCTGTGCTTTTCCAGCAACACATTTTCAGCTACCTAACACTACGGGCAATTTAGCATGGCCAATTCACCTGACCTGCACACCTTTGGACTGTGGGAGGAAACCGGAGCACCCGGAGGAAACCCACGCAGACACGGGGAGAATGTGCAAACTCCACACAGTCAGTCGCCTGAGTCGGGAATTGAACCTGGGTCTCTGGCACTGTGAGACAGCAGTGCTAACCACTGTGCCACCGTGCCGAAATCTCACTTAGATTTTGTTAAGCGGACATGAGCCAGCTGCTAGTATAAAAGAATTTTCGAGAATGTACAACACACATGTAGTTAATTTGCCCAACCAGCCCATTCTGGCAATTATAATTTACTTAAACTGCAACTGTGCAAGGCATTAGTGAGACTGCAGCTGGAGTATTGCACATAAGTTTGGTCCCTTTACTGCAGGAGGAGTTTAGTTGTATTGGAGACAGTTCACCAGGATGTTGATTAGATTGATTCCTGATTGACTGATGATGGGTATGTCTTATGAAGAGAGACTGAGCAGTTTAGGCCTTTCTTCTCTCTGGAGTTCAGAAGACTGAGAGGAGATCTGACTGAGGTATATAAGATGCCAAAGAGGATTGACAAACTAGATGTGCAAAGGATGTTTCCTCGTGTGGGGCAATCTGGAATGAGAGGTCGTAGTTTAAGGATAAGGGGGAGCAGATTTAATACAGAGATGAGGGGAAATTACTTCTCTCAAAAGGCCACAAATCAGTTTCATAGATGCTGGGAATAGAATGAATTTAAGGAGGGGATAGACAGATTTTTAATTAGTAATAGGTTAAAGGGTTATTGAGAGTGGAGATGAGGCTGAGCTGAGGTCACCTATGTTTGCACTGCATGGCAGAGCAGACTCAAGGAGCCGAATTGCCTACTCCTTACCCTAGTTCTCATGTTCATATATAGATCTCTTGCATCTATCCTTGTTTAATGCTATCCTTAAGTCCTTTTATTCCTTTCTCATAATGGTACAAAAACAGTACTCCTCATACTTATCAAGTAATGTGTTGCATCCTTGTTTTTGTTACAAAATTATACCACACAGCTATTTATGTTGACATCCATTTGCAAATTATGTGTTCATTCTACACGTTTTACTTGTTTTTTGTAATTAATGCAGTCCTCTTCAAGATTGACTATCCCTCCAGTTGGTATCATCAGTAAATTTAAAAATTATCATTACTGATTCCATTGTTTAAGTGAATGGTCTAGCCATGGAACCTCATGGGATCCATCTTTCCGCCTCTGCAGCTGTGAATTACCATTTGTCATCTCTATTCCCTGTTTCCGTCTTGAAGTGAGATTGAGGGTAACACGGTGGCTCAGTGGTTAGCGCTGCTGCCTCACAGCACCAGGGACCCAGGTTCAATTTCAGCCTCAGACGACCGTCTGTGTGGAGTTTGCACATTCTCTCTGTGTCTGTGTGGGTTTCCTTCGGGTACCCGGGTTCCTCCTACAGTCCAAAGATGTGCAGGTTAGGCTGAATTGCCTGCAGTGTTTAGGGATGCATAGGTTAGATGCATTAGTTAGGGGTAAATGTCAAGTATTGGATAGGGGAATGGTTCTGGGTAGGTTACGTTTTCGAGGGTCGGTGTGGACTTGGGCCAAATGGCCTGTTTCCACATTTTTTTGTTGATGTTTCACTATTGTTGCCATCACTGATGTTAAACGGACAAGTCGACATTTCCATTCTCCCTTCCTCAATTAAATTTGCTTCAGCTTCTCCATCATTGGCTATGAAGCACTTTGAGATGATTTGGAATTGTGAAATGCAAATCATCCTCTTCCTTCAGGTTTGATTTTGCCATAAACTGCAAAAAACCTTTATGAGAGTTTGAAGGACATGTTTATACAGAGCAGATTCTAATAAACGTTGCATTAGGAGCTATTTTATTGCAATTTGAGGAAAAAAAAATGTTCATTACAAACTGGTTTGTTATTTCCTCCTTTTACATAATGATTTAATTATAGTTCCAGCTGATAAAACAAGGAAAACAATTAGATTTTCATGAAAATAAGCTGTGCTTGCAACCAAATACTCCATCATGTGTCAACCCTGGTGTCAACAGCTTCGCTTTCACAGACTAGTGGTCATCGAGTGAACTGACCAGGCAGCAGGAAAATGTTTTTCCATGTAGACCTGTTGCAAATTATGTTGATCTGAGTTGGTCGCTTAAATTTTCTTTCATCATCGAATGCAAGTATGAGATTGGTGTGTGCATGGAACGAGCTGCCAGAGGAAGTGGTGGAGTCCCTACACAGGCACTGTGCCCCAACTCTTCCACCGTTACATTGCTGACTGAATTGGTGCAGTGTCCTGCACCCAGGCTGAACTGGAGCAGTTCATCGACTTCACCCACAACTTCCACCCTGCCCATAAATTCACTTGGTCCATCCCGGACACCTCCTTCCCCTTTCTCGACCTCTCCATTTCCATCTCCAGCAACAGTCTCCAGATTAATGTTTACTATAAACTCACAGACTCTCACAACTACCTGGACTACAAATCTTCCCACCTGGTATCCTGCAAGACATTCATCCCATTCTCCCAAATCCTCCACCTCCATTGCAACTGCTCGGATAAGGAGACATTCCACTCCTAAGCATCCCAAATGTCCACCTATTGTGAACAATGTGCTTCCCCCGCTCTGTCATCCTAATAGCCCTTTGCCACACCACCTCCATTCCCCATTCCACCACTCTCCCAATGCAAAAAAGAGAGTCCCTCTTGTCCTCACCTACCACCCCACCAATCTCTGCATCTAACGCATCATCCTTAAACATTTCCACCAACTCCAACTAGACCCCACCACCAAGAACATCATCCCCTTCCTCCCTTCTCTGCCTTCTGCAAGGACTGTTCCCTTCGACAGTCCTTCATTTGTGTCACATTCCTCACCAAACCTCACTGAACTCTCAAGCGGAAAAGATGCAAAACCTGCCGGTACACCACCCCCCTCACCTCCATCCAGGGCCCCAAAAACAGTCCTTCCAGGTGAGACAGAGGTTCACCTGCCTCTCCTCCAACCCAGTTTACTGTATCAGGTGCTCCTGACCTGGTCTTCTCTGCTTCGGGGAGACCAAATGTAAACTTAGGGAATGGTTCAATGAGCATTTCAGCCGGGCCTAAAGGGGCTGACCAGACCTCCCAGTCACTAACCATTACAATTCCCCCAACCATTCCCTTTCTGACATGACCATCCTTGGCTTCCTCCATTGCCACAACAAACCAAACCGCAAATTGGAGGAACAACACCTCATCTTCAGCCTGGACAACCTATAGCCTGAAGGACTCAACATTGAATTCTCCAAATTCACATAGAGTCATAGAGTCATAGAGATGTATAACCCGAACACAGTCCCTTTGGTCCAATATGCTGACCAGATATCCCAACCCAATCTAGTCCCACCTGCCAGCACTTGGCCCATATCCCTCCAAACCCTTCCTATTCATATACCCATCCAGATGCCTTTTAAATGTTGCAATTGTACCAGCCTCCACCACTTCCTCTGGCTGCTCATTCCATACATGTACCACCCTCTGTGTGAAAAAGTTGCCCCTTATGTCTCTTTTATATCTTTCCCCTCTCACACTAAACATATGCCCCCTGTCTGGACTTTCCCACCTCAGGAAAGAGACTTTGTCTATTTATCCTATCCATGCCCCTCAAGATTTTATAAACCTTTATAAGGTCATCCCTCAGCCTCTGACGCTCCAGGGAAAACAGCCCCAGCCTATTCAACCTCTCCCCATAGCTCAAATCCTCCAACCCTGGCAACATGCTTATAAATCTTTTCTGAACTCTTTCATATTTCACAACATCCTTCCGATAGGAAGGAGACCAGAATTGCACGCAATATTCCAACATTGGCCTAACCAATGTCCAGTACAACCGCAACATGACCTCTCAAGTCCTGTACTCAATACTCTGACCAATAAAGGAAAGCATACCAAACGCCTTCTTCACTATCCTATCTACCTGCGACTCCACTTTCAAGGAGCTATGAACCTGCACTCCAAGGTCTCTTTGTTCAGCAACAATCCCTAGGACCTTACCATTAAGTGTATAAGCCCTGCTAAGATTTGCTTTCCCAATATGCAGCACCTCGCATTTATCTGAATTAAACTCCATCTGCCACTTCTCAGCCCATTGGCCCATCTGGTCCAGATCCTGTTGTAATCTGAGGTAAGCTTCTTTCCTGTACACCTCCAATTTTGGTGTCATCTGCAAACTTACTAACTATGCCTCTTATGCTCACATCCAAATTATTTAGATAAATGATGAAAAGTAGAGGACCCAGCACCGATCCTTGTGGCACTCCACTGGTCACGGGCCTCCAGTCTGAAAAACAACCTTCCACCACCACCCTCTGTCTTCTACCTTTGAGCCAGTTCTGTATCCAAATAACTTCCCTTCACTTGACTCCCTTCCCAGCCCCCCCCCCCCCCCCTCCTTTCCATGCCTCCCAGCCACCAACTGGTTTAATTCTCCCTATTGACCAACCAGGTCGTACCCTCTGCCTGTCTTCACCTATCCCCACTTCACAAGTCTACCCCTCCACCCCTTTTATCTGCAGTTCCCCCTACTACGCGAAGTCCTGCAGAAGGGTTACATCCGAAACATTGACTTCTCCACCTCCTGATGCTGCCTGGCTTGCTGTGTTCTCCCAGACTCCTGCTTGTCTACAGAGGAAGTGGTGGAGGCTGCTACAATTACAACCACCTGATGAAGGAGCAGCACTCTGAAAGCTAGTGCTTCCAACAAACCTGTTGAACTATATACTGGTGTTGTGAGATTTTTAATATTTAAAAGGTGTTTGGATGGGTATATGAATAGGAAGGGTTTAGAGGGACATGGACCAAATGCTGGCAAATGGGACTAGATTAATTTAGGATATCTGGTTGGCATGGATGAGTTGGACCAAAGGGTCTGTTTCTGTGCTGTACATCTCCATGATTCTGTAAAGTCAGGACTGTCACAAGGGAGAACTTGGTTCTCATTTTCCTTTTAAATCTTGGGAGGTAAAAGGACCAATTTCAGGTAAATAGGTCCAAAGTCTCAAGGTGTCTGAAGTCTGTCTGTCCCCTTGACTAGGTTCATCAGCAGCTTCATGATGATGGGTAGAATGGCCTCCTTCTGCACTGTAATGATTCTGTGAATTACTGTGACAAAACATTTATTGGCACGACAAACACCTATGCTCATGAGACGAATTCAACTAGAAAAATGACATGTTCTTCAAAAGACATCTTTGGAGATGATTTTCAATCAAACTGTATTGATTTGTCTACAAATAGCTTTGAATATGTGAATAATGTTTATCTGAACCCCTGAACCTCAGGAGGGCAAGTAGTCGATGACAGAAGTGTGGCATTTAGTCCTTGACATATATTTCAAGCATGAAGCGAGGCCATAGAGTCATAGAGATGTACAGTACGGAAACAGACCCTTTGGTCCTACTCATCCATGCCGACCAGGTATCCTAAATTAATCTAGTCCCACTTGCCAGCATTTGGACCAATATCCCTCTGAACCCTTCCTATTCATATACCCATCTTTTAAATGTTATAATTGTACCAGCCTCCACCAATTCCTCCGGCAGCTCATTCTATACAAGCATTACTCTCTGCATGAAAAAGTTGCCCCTTAGGTTGCTTTTAAATCTTTCCCCTCTCACCTTAAACCTATGCCACCCAGTTTCGGACTCCCCTACCCTGGTAAAAAGACCTTGACTATTCACCCTTCCCAAACCCCTCATGATTTTATAAACCTCTATAAGGTCTCCCTCAGCCACCGACGCTCCAGGGAAAATAGCCCCAGCCTATACAGCATCTCCCCATAACTCAAACCCTCCAACAGTGGCAACATCCTTGTAAATTTTTTCTTCACCCTTTCAAGTTTCACAACATCTTCCTTATAGCAGGGAGACCAGAACTGAATGCTGCATTCTAAAAGTGGCTGAACCAATGTCCTGTACAGCCGCAACATGACCTCCTAACTCCTATACTCAATGCACTGACCAATAAAAGCAAGTGCACCCGATGCCTTCTTCACCACCCTGCCTACCTGTCAAGGAACTGTGAGCCTGCACTCCAAGGTCTCTTTGTTCCGCACACTATCCAGGATCCTACCATTAAGTGTATACGTCCTGCCCCTCTAATCGAAACATGCCAAATATTCGACATAATGACATTGTGCTCAATCTGCCAGATATATTGTAACCCCCCTCAGCCATTTTGATGATATGACCCTCCCACATTTGCAACATTTCTTGATTTTCTACAAAATAAACACTGGAGGACAACTCACAAATGAATCTGATCATGGACATGAGCAGCCAATAATTTACATTTGTTGCTATACAATAATGAATTGCAAGCAAGAGTCCACAGACCCAATACCTCCTGATCTATCCTAAACTTGACATTACTTCTCTAGTGCTCTACCTACCTAGCACCCTTCCAACTTGGCATCCTAACCTCATACATACTGGATTGTTTCAGATTATATTCACCGAAGTTTAGAACAATGAGAAAAAGATCTCACAGAATCTTACGAAACTCTAACAGGATTAGACAGGGTAATGCAGGAAAGATTTGCTGATGATCAGGGAGCCTTGGACCAGGGTCACGGTTGAAGGACACAGGTATTTAGGACTGAGGTGAGGAGACATTTCTTCTCCCAGCGAGTGGTGACCCTGTGACATTCTCTGCCACAGGAAATGGTTGAGGCCAAAACATTGAATATTTTTGAGAGGAAGTTAGACACAGTTCTTAGGGCTAAAGGGTTCAAAGGATATGGGAAGAAAGTGGGAACACGTGACTGAGTTGGGCAATCATCTATGCTCATATTGAATAGCAGAGTAGGAGGGCCAAATGGCTTAATTTCTATATTTCTATGTCTCTATTATCATGGGATAGAAGACATTGCAGCAAATTATGACATTATTTGGAAAATGGAAGAAAATAGCCAAAAACATGAAGTTAGGAGGAGTAGGCGTCCTCCGTCTTGGAGTACTGCAGTGTTGAAGACCATTTCTCACCGCACTGTGTTTTTCTCCGTTCTGTTCCCCTCCTGATCATTTCCCCCAACTTTTCTACGACCCATGACTCTTTTGGCAACATATTGCTTCAATTCCTAAGTGCCAAAGCAAATCTTCTACCTCATCATTCATATTACTGATTAGATGAAAGAAGTTATGATTTTACATCTAATCTCACAAAAACAGAATTAGAAAGAGTTATTTGTGAAGTAATATATCATATTTTGAAGAAACATCAAAGCATACAAGGCAAAATGGCACACTGTAAAATGCAAATTGAATTGCCAAGGAAGGCATTAAAGCATAACAAGAGAGAAATAGAATTGTGCATTCTGCTGTTGATTTGTGTATTAGTTAAAAATATGCAGCACATCAATGTTGGAAGCTGATAAGCAAGCATTCTGAAATAGCACCGATTTTATAGAACCTGTACACTGTAGAAGCAGGCCATATGGCCCATCATGTCCACACCAACCTCCTGAAGAGCATGCCACCCAGACCCACCCTTTTACCCTATGACTCTGTAATTCCCATGATTAATCCACCTAGCCTGCACATCCCAGGACATCATGGTCAATTTAGCATGGCCAATCTACTTAACCTGTACATCTTTGGACTGTGGGAGGAAACTGGAGCAAACCCAGGCAGACACAAGGAGAATGTGCAAACCTCCACGCAGACAGTCACCTGAGGTTGAAATCAAACCTGGGTCTCAGGCGCTGTGAGGCAGCAGCACTAACCATTGAGCCACTATGCCACCCTTTCCTGAAGGCATTAATGATACTTCATAAACTCAGGATGTGCTGATGGGCGATCAAGAAAACATTTGACAAATGTGTTGAATTATCCCATGGACAAACTCATAATCAACCCTTAGACTTTGTGACAAACGTAAAGGACCTGACTTTTCATTATCATAGGATAGGAAATGTTGCAGCAAATTAAGGCATTATTTGGAAAATGGAAGTGTTTCTACAGCGCAGATGGGCGGTGCATGCTGGGATACTGCAGACTATTTTAAAGTAAATCTTGGGAGCAAGACGAAATCTGTTAATGGAGAGGAAATGGTAGCAATCTTACTGGCAATGGTTTATTTTCTCTGGATAACTAATCTGAATATATAATACTCCTTCATTTTGACAAAAGTATACGTTAGGGCCCTTAAGCAAATACAATATTTTCTTTATTGAATTGTGATGACAAGGGTGATCTGACAATTTGTTTGTAATATTTGGTGGCTGGCCAGAGACAATAATCCTAATTTTACCCTGGGGTGAGAGGTCAACAAGCTGCCTTCAGAACAAGTGCCATTTTGGCTCCGACTTCAGAGTGAGGATCAGGTCATTTTATCTTGACAAAACTCAGGAGACAAAATGCCATTGATCAAAATTACCAGAGGCCAGCATGCAGGAGTTGATCAGTGCAGTAGGAGTGACCTGCAGAACCAGCGGTCAGGTAAGGAGATCGGGGAAGAGTGAGATTGGGAAAGCATGCAGGGGTCATAGCTTCTGCCTGAAGAAGATGCAACATCTTTCCCTTGACTAACAGTGTTGTAAAGACTACAACACATTTATTTATGGGAAGGTGACAGGCTAGTGGTACTATTTCTAGCATATTAATCCAGAGATTCAGGTGATATTCTGGGGATCTGGATTCGAATCCTGTCATGGGCAGGTGGTGGAAATTGAATTCAATAAAAATCTGGAATTAAGAGTCTACTGATGATCATGACACCATTGTTGGTTGTCAAAAAACCCTCTGGTTCACTAATGTCCTTCAGGGAAGGAAATCTGCCATTCTCTCCTGGTCTGGCCTACAAAAAAGCATTCTGGGTAATCCAAGATGGAGGATGGGAAAAATCTCTGGCTGTAACAGCTGCTTCTTTTTTTGAGGTATTTTAGGTGTTGGAGGTGATTTCTTCAAATCCCAGGAGCAGCAATTATTGTTTTATATGCGGTTGCATTGTTTTGGAACTTTGGAGAAAAGAAAAATCAAAACAACAGCACTTTTTATAGATTGAGCTGCCAGAGGAAGTGGTGGAGGCTAGTACAATTACAACATTTAAAAGATATCTGGATGAGTATATAAATAGGAAGGGCTTGGAG